>NC_139941.1:26489783-26629783 GCF_963454915.1 Gymnoscopelus microlampas
GCTCAGTGGCGTTTTGCCTGCCGGAAGTAAAATGATTGAGTCTTTTTTGAACACACCATAGAGTTATGAGCATGCGCAGTAGTGTCCTTTTTGCGTCCTACGGCAGCCCGGTGTGTCAAGGAATGAACGCGAGATATTTATTAAATACAATATATTTATGTATAATATGTTTACATGTATTATATGTATTTCTCCCTGCCTGCAGTTCCAGCTTTGGCCACTGGGGTGGCGGCGTCAATGTCTTCTCAGCAACTCTGGGGGCTTGAGTGAGGCACTGCTGACGCAATGCTGACGCACGTTTATGTACTGCATTGCTTATTTACCACCTCAAATGTCTTCAGTTACATTATCATTGTTTAAGTTTAAAACAAGTAATGATAGGTATGTCCTCAATATGAACACAGGTATGCTCTAAAAGTGTGAGAAAAACACTTTTTTTTTTTTTAGGTCTTTCAAATCAGTTAACGATGTTTATAATGTGGGAAAGGTCATTGAGATGCTCTCACACACACACACACACACACACACACACACACACACACACACACACACACACACACACACACACACACACACACACACACACACACACACACACACACACACACACAATAATCACTGTTTTTGACAGCAGATCCCAGAACAGCTAATTATAACTGACTGCATCATCAAAATTAGCTTCAGGCAACTGACAGCTGACCGTCTTGTAATATGGCGTAATAATTTCAACACCAGCAAGGGATATGGCAGCTCACATCCTATGATGTCACATCCTACGATTTGTTATGGAATAAATGCCCCAAAGCTAAACGCATAAAATTACATATCACTGCAAAGCCATCTTTTTAACCACTGATTCAATATTTGACTTACTGCAGTGGTTCTCAAAGTGGGGTATGGGGACCCTTAGGGATCCATGGGGGGGTTCCATGGGGTCCCTAGCAAAATGAGGGACAGTTTAGCCACTTTAACCCTAATTTATACATGGGCTACTTGAAAATAGCGATCTACAAGCTTGCGTTGGAAGTTTGTAGGTTTGCTAACATTTAGAAAAATCGTGATAATTTTCAAACAATTTAACACAAATCTTGTCTTATGGGTGTCACTGGCACAATATATTTTCAGATGAGGGTCAGCAGCCAAATGTTTGAGAAACACTGTGCTACTGAATCCATCTTTCATAGTGGGTGCTGGCTGTTAAATACAAGGAATAACATGACTGTTATTTATAACAATCATAAAAGAAAGATGATGAGTCTCTCTCCTTCAAGTCAGTGAGTTGTAAAGGCAAATGGATACTGTAGTAATCAGTTTGCTCACCACAAATAACAGATTTTAAGTTGAAAATCAGTCCTTCAAATTGCCTATGACAAAAAAAGCAGACATCTGGTAAACGAACCGTGAAAACCTCATAAAGATTATCGTCTGGTAGAGGTCAGAAAGAGGCACTTGGGATGGAGACACGTCCCTACGTGAACTCTTCTCCTGCCAAAGATACAAGAGACTCAGTATTCAGTAGTCTCACTGCCACTGATGCTTAGCTGACTGACTCTTTGTCTGACTGCCTTATTAGCTGACTCATCGTCTGACTGGACAGTGGTGCCTTTCTGGCTGAGTGACTGACCATCTAGCTGTGCGTTTGACAGACCCTGAAAAGGCAATGTCCTTGCTGCAGTACCTGGCAGGCAGACTAGATTGCCTGACTTACATAACACAGTTGTTCGATGAAGCCCATAGCCCTTAAACTGACCGAACTTAGTGCAAGGTTGTCTTTTGCATAATGTCTTGTTGAATCCTCTAATATTAACCACTTAAACCCTATATACTTGTGAGTGTTGTCTGTTTTTTTGTTTTGTTTTGTTTGGATGTTGTTTATATCTTACTCTCACTGTTTGGAGATACTCTGTTTATTTGCTTAGTTGCTTCAGTAAGTGTCTGTACTACCTATGAGTATGTAAAATAACAAAAACGAATAAACAAAACGTTAAAAAAAAAAAAAACCCTATATACTTTGTTGACCAGGTTCCCCCAGGGCAGGGTCTATACTTGGTCCGCTCCTTTTTTCCCTCTACACAAAATCTCATTTGCCTATAATGACATGCCTAGAATAG
This sequence comes from Gymnoscopelus microlampas, assembly GCF_963454915.1. Taxonomy (NCBI): domain Eukaryota; kingdom Metazoa; phylum Chordata; class Actinopteri; order Myctophiformes; family Myctophidae; genus Gymnoscopelus; species Gymnoscopelus microlampas. Next base: position 26,491,895 of record NC_139941.1, read on the forward strand.
CGACAGCAGGGTCCATGTAATCCACCAACCATATTACACATCAATTACACGTTTCTCAGGCTAGAGTCAGACTCTGACTATTGTAATATATATCCAGTTGACTGACAGTTGACAACTGATGCAGAATGATCGTTTTAAGGAGCACTATCTCTCTCATTCACTTTTCTCTTGATTGATCACACACGTTGCTGGCTCTAACTTAAAATAAACATGTTTCACCCAGTCAGTATTCAAGTTCTCTCCCCACTGTATTCCACTCCGCGTCTCTCTATTTTTATTTTTTTTAAACTCTCGTTTAGCTATATTTCCAACCCTGACTACTGACTGACAGGGATGCTGGCTGGATGATCAATAATACAGCAAGGCTTAAACCTTAATTCATCCAGTGAAGGTTTCTGCTGAGCACTCATGGGTTTTTTATTTTCAATGCTGCCTTGCGTTAAAACAGGAGTAGTAGCGACACAGTCAACATGGAGAGCTGAGCCACTAAGCAGCTTCACTGAAACAATGGAGGGTTTACGTGCTGAACAGACTAATATCAAGGTTTTCGAGAGCACCTTGACCATAGTTTCTGATTCACTTTCCCTGCTCATGTTTTTCCTTTCATTCCAAGGATTTGATGCGGTAACCCTCTGACCACGAGACCACTTCTGTTAACCCATTAAGACCTGAGGCCGATTCTACCAAATGCTTTCTAAATCCTAACCCTTTTCATGTCAAGGACCACCCAAAATTATATGCATTTGGCCGCCGACCCCCATCTCAAAAATATCTGCAATTTTTGACAGTATAAAACTAGAAAATGCGCTCCTCGGAGCACAAGTCTCCGCCAGCAAATATTGATTAATCCTGTCTAAGCTATTTATATTACGTATTGTGATGACACCAGTGTGTCTACATAATGTATTGCTCCGCCATTTCTCAGCCATTTCGTGATTATTCCTGTCTTACCTCACTTTGAAAGAGACACAGACTCTTTCAAAGTGACACATCTATTTATAGGCCGCTATACGTCATGCGTCTCACTAGCCAATCAGAGCACACTCTTTCAACGTATTGTCACGTGTCACGTGAGGCTTGACCAATGTTAGCTTGGCCGAGGGGGGGGGGGACGGAAAGTGAAAACATAGTCTCCTGGCGGAGACAATAATGGTTAAAGTGGTTAAAAGCTAAAACACAGATTCTTTCCCGGTTTTAATGGGTTAAGAAATGCAATCTGTTCATTCACCGCCTCTCTCTATATCTTACCTGAAGAGGTTGTGTATTTTTGTTTCCTCATGTGCGGTTATAATCCTCCTTCTTTTTTATATCACAGATTCATCTCATGCACAGACTCTCACTCTCTCACACCGTCCTCTATCTCATCTATCTTTCATTTCCCATCATCCTGGCTTTCCACTCATGCAACTAAGTGCACCAACAAACAGACCACCATATGAAGGGAGATAATGAGAAGAGAGAGAGAGAGAGAGAGAGAGAGAGAGAGAGAGAGAGAGAGAGACCCCATTAGAAGTGTTGGGGAGCAGTGAACAACAAGTAATTAGTAGTTTAACTACATTTTGCAGGAGCTTGTTCAACTACATTCATGTTTGCATATAGTAAGATCAACTATGTCAATTATGAATTAGTTTTTTTTGTCATTCTTGTGTGTAATCAACTCTGAAACGACAAACAATTTTGGTACTGTACTTGAATCTCCTTTGACAAGCCCCACCTATAGTTTTTCGATAATTCTGACCTGACCGCTGATAGGGATTGTTTTGTTTAGGACAGGTTAGGTCTCAGGGGTACACTATTCCACGCAACTGTGAAAAGTATTTGGCTATAGTGTTTAATTCTATGAATCTCAATTTTGTAAAAATAAACTTGTATGTCGTCACTGTCGGGTAGAAACCTTGAATGTCGTCGTCACTGTCGGGTAGAAACCTTGAATGTCCAAAACTGTTCTACAAGATCTACAAGCTCAAAATGTGTTGCATTGCATCACATTGTGAGCTTGTACTGTAGATCGGCTATTTGTGCTACTTTTGAGTGACACTGTAGTATGACGAAGTAGGGCATTTAATTTACGAAAAAACATTAAAAAGGAAAATGAAATATGTAGATACAGTGGCCCTCATTTATCAACGGAGCGTATAAACCGGCGTATATTTTTCCATATATTCGGCCGAACGCCAACGTTGAAGTCACATTTATCAACGCATCCTACACAGCTGATCCGAGCGTACATTTGGTCCCAGCCTTGATAAATGTCACGGCTGAAACTGAGCCTCATTTAAATAACACGCCCTTAAATATTCTCAAAACGCCCCGATTTTACGACATGAAGATTGAAGAACCAGAATACGACCAAAGACATCATCATGAAAAGCCAGTAAGAAAGAGTTTCCCCCGCTCGCCTCGCCACACACGCACACGTCCCTCTCTCTCTCACACACGCACACCCACACACACACACACACACACACACACACACACACAAACACACACGCGCGCCCAGCTGTGTTTTTCATTTAATCCGTACCGTAGCCGTACAATCTTTGTCACGTAGGCTTGTAGCCTTCATGAATGACATATCATGATACCAATCACATCGCCATGAATGGAATACGTTTGTATATTAATTTATTTAACCCATACCGAGCAGTGCGCGTTCGAGTTACACTAAAATAAAGCAGTCATGTAGGCTATTCCCATTTCCCAGTGAGACTCGGACCGTCTGGCGGGCGGTGTCCCGTCCCGCTCCGCATTAATGAGAGATAGCCTGGAGAGAACATTAATGAATGAGGGCTGGTGTGTGTTTGGACCATGGGTTAAATGTCTGATCTCCCGGTGGCCATGGAAATATAACAGCAGCGCCGCTGCACAAGTCTAAACTCCCGAGAGTGCTCTCGCAGAAGCGCTTGTATATTAGACTAGGCAGAATTTCAGAAAATGTGCTTGTATAAAATGCTGAAGGCATTTCGTGTTTATTTTTGGTATACAACATTTCTAGGGGTATTAAGGGGTGCTGAATCCAAATCTGCTGTATACCCAGCGCAAAAATGTCAATTAAGGCCTCAAAATTGAGAAATTCAACATGGCCGCCAGCGCCAGGACCTCTTTCCAAAAAAACAGGTGCTAAACCCACATTCTTTATTCTACTGACATGAAACTTTGCACAGAACATCTGCACTTATGGGGGAAGAAAGTAGGAATATAGCTGGGGTGCAACCATGAGAGTAACAGGGTGTTTTTGACTGTCTAACTGTAATCTTTGTATAGGCGAGGATACAAAAATGACATTTCTTCAGTGTTTGCAGGAATACTACAGCAATTTGGTAATAACTGTACAGTGTTCGACACCAACATTGGAATCCCCCAAGTCTTAGCTTTCTTCAGGTACCAAGTTTATGCCAGCAGCCCTTATAAGTCTGGATATATAAGCATTTTAGTGTAAGCATGCTGTTTTATAGTAGGGTCCGAAAGTGAGGTTCTGTGACCATCCTTTGGCAAGTATGTTTTTACGATTGATTTGACCTCTATGGACCCTTTAGAAAAGATTTAGCCCCCAGGTCCCTCCCAAAAATCCCGGCATTTTTTGCTAGACAGCCAAATTCAAAATGGCGCCCGGCGCCATCTCTAAAAATTTACTTTTGATCTGGATGACCTAGAATCATGTATGAAGGCACTTTTCCATACAAGTCAACCATGAGGATTCCAAATCTGACACAATTTTAATTGTCAGACCTCGTTTTGACTCCGAAATTCAAGATGGCCGACATCCAGTACAGTTAAAAACTTATACCCAGGGGGCAATGAACCAGATGGGCTAGAAATAAAAACTTGGTGTCTATTTCATGGTTTCAGAGCATGAGAAACTCGATGGAATACTTATCTTTTTGATTGGGTGTGTCTGGACCTTTAATTTGCATATTTCCAAGATGGACGCCACGCAAAAATGAATTTTACTTTGACTTTTACAGTGACAGCTGACTGTTATGGCAAAAAGTCTGCTTTTTAAGTAATATGAACACATTTGGTCAGTTTGAGCTTTAATTTATATGTTGTCAATATGGCAGACCCACACCATGAGTCTGGTCAGAGTCGTGTAATCCGGGATGCAGAGATGGTAGTCAAGGCAGCAGTGGAGACTAACCCATTTACAGTGAGCACATCATCCATGATCAACATATCTACAGGACAGTGTGCTGATTCCACATCCACAGTCAAGGACGACTTGATGAGTGTGAAAGAACTGGGTCTGAAGGCACTGTGTGAGTCACTGTCCAGTGAACAGAAGAAGACAAGAATAATGAAGCTTAACACTTTCTACACTCAAAACACAAAATCTAAACAATCTAAGGGGAAAACCTCAGCACCTGGCAAGAGCAATGAAATTACTGCCCTCCTGCGCATGACCCTAATCATAGCCAGTGGTGGAGAACTCAACCTTGTTGACTTTATAGGCAACCACGAGTGCAGTGACTTCCCCCCTTCCCTCTTCCAGGAAGATGGCAGGATGAGAACAGGTACCAAGGCAAGCCTTGTGAAGGTCCTGAAAGAGGAGACCAAAGTTGCATGTATCCCTGACCTGCCTACAGAAGACAGAAAAACAGCAGTAGTTATTGATGCCATGTATGCCATGCGCCATTGGTCGTTCCTGAAAGGTGAAGCATTTGGAACAATCGCTGAACGATACCAACGTCTGCTGTTGAATGATGTGCCTGCTGGCACAGAGATCATTCACTTCTGTTTTGACCGGTACTGTGGACCTAGTCTTAAGACAGCTGAGCAAGAACACAGATATGCTTGACCAAAACCTACCAAAGAATATGAAGTCAGTATGCATTACACAGCTCCAGATCCTCAGGAGTTTTTTGCTGTGTCAGCTAACAAGGCAAACCTATTGAGTTTCCTCTGTGACGAATGGTGTGAAAATGAGAAACTTAAGTCGGCCCTTGGTCCAACACATCTTTACCTGGGTGGGGGGTTTAAAGAAGAGACAAGGAGTGTGGTGATCAAGGAGGGGTCTATTGAAGATGTCCCTGCACTAGAATCCACACAACAGGAGGCTGATACAAGAATAATACTCCACACCCTGTACAGTGTCCAGAATGACAAAGTTGACAGAGTTGTCAGAATCAGAATCAGAAGACTTTATTGCCATGACATGTGAACATGTTAGGAATTTCATTTGGTACAGTGGAGCACAGTTTACAACAGACAGAAACAACACTCCCCAACACCACAGCAGCCATGGGCGGCGCTGTCATCCATGCCAATGACACAGACATCATCATCATGTGCCTTTACTATGCAGCAACCCATCTCCAATGCCTTCCAGAGCTGTGGGTGAGAACAGAGCAAAATTCATACCTTCCTATCCATCAAATGGTATCAGCACTGGGTCTCGCACAGTGTCGTGCCCTGCCCTTTATCCATAGTTTAAGTGGCAGAGATACTGTACCACCAGCTATCCCTTCTTCACTGGGAAGAAGGCATGGTTCAAGGCCATCATGCGTCTGGATCTCTGCACTTGAGGAGTTTGGTGAAAACTCTTATGATTCCCTCTCAGATGACGTCCATCAATCAGGCACGAGACCTCACAATTGCTGTATATACATCCAAAGCGGACCACCAGGAGGATTTTGACCTGAGTAAGCTTAGAGTGTACAAGTTCCTCAATAATAGATCAACCCTCTTAAAGCTGCTGCCCCCGACAGATAATTCCTTTGACCTGCACCTGAGAAGAGCTGTTCTAGCAACCATAATAGATAAATGTGCACATATCGCCAAGCCGGATATTCCTTCTTTCACAGAGTATGGATGTTCTCTCAGTGCTAGCAATGCAGTCCCCCTTGCATCTACCGAGCCAGCCTGGCCTGTGTCAATGAACAAGGCAATATCATGCAGCTGTATCAAAGGCTGCCAGAAAAACTGTTCCCGTGCAAAGAAGGCAATTCCATTCTACTTAGGATGCCGTTGCCAGGGACTGGAGACACGATGCAGCAGGATCAGTGCAACATGACAACAGTGACAGTGAATAGCATTGTACCATAGTATCATTGGCTTTAGAAGCAGGCAAGACTGAACCATAGAGGTCAAAATGAACCTTTTGTAGGCAACCTCAACTCCGCTTTTACTCTATTTGTCACTAAGTAGTCTATCTTTTGTTATGTTACTTGAATGCATACCACTATGTTAATTTGTATAGCCCTAAAGTTGAAGTTTTTGGCAAGTCTTGGAGTGTGCATGTGTCTGTTTATATTGTATTTAGTTTATTAAAATGATACATAAGGTACATTGTGGGCTTTTTCTCCGATTTTTCTCTGCAATCATCCCCACAACTATAGATCTATAAATCAATAAATGGAAAATGTAATACCATACATTATTTATGACTGCAGCCATATTGACAACATATAAATTAAAGCGCAAACTGACCAAATGTGTTCATATTGCTTAAAAAGCAGACTTTTTGCCATAACAGTAAGCTGTCAATGTAAAAGTCATAGTAAAACTCATTTTCGCGTGGCGTCCATCTTGGAAATATGCAAATTAAAGGTCCAGACACACCCAATCATAAAGATAAGTATTCCATTGAGTTTCTCATGCTCTGAAACCATGAAATAGACACCAAGTTTTTATTTCTAGCCCATCTGGTTCTTTGCCCCCTGGGTATAAGTTTTTACTGTACTGGATGTCGGCCATCTTGAATTTCGGAGTCAAAACGAGGTCTGACAATTAAAATTGTGTCAGATTTGGAATCCTCATGGTTGACTTGTATGGAAAAGTGCCTTCATACATGATTCTAGGTCATCCAGATCAAAAGTAAATTTTTAGAGATGGCGCCGGGCGCCATTTTGAATTTGGCTGTCTAGCAAAAAATGCCGGGATTTTTGGGAGGGACCTGGGGGCTAAATCTTTTCTAAAGGGTCCATAGAGGTCAAATCAATCGTAAAAACATACTTGCCAAAGGATGGTCACAGAACCTCACTTTCGGACCCTACTATAAAACAGCATGCTTACACTAAAATGCTTATGTATCCAGACTTATAAGGGCTACTGGCATAAACTTGGTACCTGAAGAAAGCTAAGACTTGGGGGATTCCAATGTTGGTGTCCAACACTGTACAGTTATTACCAAATTGCTGTAGTATTCCTGCAAACACTGAAGAAATGTCATTTTTGTATCCTCGCCTATACAAAGATTACAGTTAGACAGTCAAAAACACCCTGTTACTCTCATGGTTGCACCCCAGCTATATTCCTACTTTCTTCCCCCATAAGTGCAGATGTTCTGTGCAAAGTTTCATGTCAGTAGAATAAAGAATGTGGGTTTAGCACCTGTTTTTTTGGAAAGAGGTCCTGGCGCTGGCGGCCATGTTGAATTTCTCAATTTTGAGGCCTTAATTGACATTTTTGCGCTGGGTATACAGCAGATTTGGATTCAGCACCCCTTAATACCCCTAGAAATGTTGTATACCAAAAATAAACACGAAATGCCTTCGGGGTTATGCTTCTCTGAAAATTGACCCTGTCTATATTTTGAAAACAGGAGATCTACAAGCTCACAACGCGTCGCGATGCGACGCTGGCTTGTGAGCTTGTAGATCTGCTAATGCAGCCAGATCTGCAATCTTATCTGAATGACTGTTAAAGCAGTTTGTTTAAATTACTTTATAAAATGTTATATTTTCACAGGGATTATTTATTAGTGTGTAGATATACATTTATGAGTGGATTATGTGTCCAGATGCCTGTCAGACAGCAAGACAATGCTGCTCCGCAGGTCTAGGATGGAATAAAGGGTGCAGCCAACGTCAACAACTGGTCTCTACCAGACGTTAGATCTCAGCTTACGGTAGGATGAATCCAACGTCAGGATATATTGATAAATGGCGAAAGGTGCTGTGATCTCGCCGTACGCCCATTATTTGGTCTGCACCGCGTTGATAAATGAGGGCCACTGTTTCTGCCCAGAAGTATAGTGATCATTGCTATTTATTAACACATACATACAGAGAAGTTGTTGCATGCCATTGTAGAAGTTACCTGGCTAACTGAGTAATCTTGATTAGCGCAATACCCCCTTGGACTCTAGGTTCTGAATGACATCAGTCATTACTTACACAAACAACAGAAACTGTAGCCTAACAACAGTGATTTGCACTGACGTCAACTGTTGCACAACAAAGTCAATTTGCGCTGACATCGGGGATCTCCATATGTGTGTGTAGATAATTTCAAATCACATGTAGGCAGGCCTACATTGTCAATTTGATTTAGCATTTTGATTCATCTTTTTTTATATTACTTTTTCTTAGTTGCTGTAATCAACCAAACTAGATTTCTCCTTAGGGTAGCTTTGCTTAACCTGACGCTACCAGATCCAAACAGCTTGCTCCACACATTGTTTCAGGAACCTGGTTACTCAATACCGCCACCTCTGGCAGGGTCAGGTTAAGCTTTGCTGTAGTTCAACTTTTTTTCAGTGTGAAGTAATTGCTAGCTTGCAAAGCTAAGCTTTCAAAGTAGCTTCCCCAACATTGCCAATTATCCTTTTCTATGCACATGTAGAAAAGCCCAGTTGCAACACCTAATTTAGAAAACACAATAATGGTTAGGAAAGAAGAAAAAAAGATGCTTAATCACATGAGAAACCAGATGTGTGATGAGGTACTCATGTCTTCTCTCTCTTTCTGCATCTATACCCCTTTTCTTGTAAGTGAAACAGAAGAGATTTTAGGTGCCCAGTATTACATAATTCTCTGCCAGGAGGCGCATCCTACCTCCTTCTATCTTACTGTCTCTGTGTTGCGTGTGATGACAATGTTTTAAGTTTGTTCGTGTGGGTGCTGATTATTATGTTTGTAAGTGGGCAGACTGGGAACACAAATTAGCCAGGGAATTTAAATGACAGCGGCCCCCGTATCAGTCGAAATTGACATACCTGTGCTTCTCGGAGCACAGGTCTCCACCAGGTCCTGTAGGTTATTGTGGGCCAGCAATGATTGGAATTCGCCAATCAGGATGGAATATGAAAAATCGGACGGATCCGTCTTGATCACTTGACTATAGAGATAATGTGTACCGATTTGCGTGAAAATTTGTAATATAAATATATAAATGTAAAGTAATATAATTGTTTTTGGTGCAAAAATCGGCCTGCTGGTGGCGCTATAACAGGGCAATGTTAAAAGGGTGGCATTTGTTCCTCAACGTAGTGCCAATGTGCGTGCTAAGTTTCACCGCAATCCGACACTGCGTTCATGATTTTGTTCAAAATGGGCTACTCATGCAGTGCACATACAAAGTTTTACACAGATCGGTGCAGTTATAGGTAAAACACGAATCGGCCTGTTATAGTGCCACCATGAGGCTGATTTGAGAATGTTCAAGTGACATCTCTTCCTCGGCCAAGTGGGAACGTACGTGCAACATTTCACTGAAATTGCACGCTGTGTTCATGATTTGAGGCATTTTGTTCGAAACGGAGCCTTCCTGCAAACTTCGGAAGCCATTGGATTTTTTGCCAATCAGGATGGAATATGAAAAATCCAAATGACCTGTTTCGTTTAATGACTATAGAGATACTGTGTACCGATTTGCGTGACGTTTGGACAAAATCTGTAGGAGTACTGTCAAACAAATTGTTTTGCAAAAAGCGGCCTCCTGGTGGCGCTATAACAAGGCCATGTGAAAAATTTGGGGCAGAGGTTCTGAATTGGGAGCCAGGGAGTGTGTGTGCACAGTTTCACTGCGATCAAGCCAAAGATTAGCTGCTCAAAGACGAACGGACACACACACGGACCGACGGACAGGGTGCAAAACATACTCTCTCGCCATGCCTTTCGGCCTGGCGGAGACAATGACGGACAGACAGAAGGACGGACGGACGGTGCAAAACTGCCTTTCGGTCTGGCGGAGACAATAATAAAGTAGTTAGAGCATGCACAGAGCAAAATTAATTTACTGCTTTACTTACTCAACTTTACTTACTTAGCTAAAATGTATCAATCTAGCATCATCAAACCTTTTCATATCTCAACATTAAAGGTTTTTTCTTTCACAGTCTTGGGACAACAAAGTCAACAGCCTCTTAAAACCTACTCTTACAGAACAAAGACAGGAGGATAGTCAAAGCGATTCAAATAATCATGTGCCATCGCCTCATTATTAAACCATGAAAAGGTTTGCTCTAACTTGAGATGGTAACTTTCCATTGACTTTGAGTGGAATTAAAGCTAACATCAGAGGAACAAAAAGTGACACCCTTCTGCTTCAACCAGCTAATGTTCCGACCACATAACATCCTGGGCTTGATGTTTCCCATCTCAGGACCCGAAGCAGTCAATCATTATGTTCAACAAAAAGAAAAGATACATGCTCAAGTAATAAAGACACGTAAGCCTCTAAAACTACTCTAAATCTGAGGTTTTGGTATTTGGTTCACCTCATGAAAGAGTCCTGCAGGGAAAAGAAACCCTGGGTTTTCTAGTTCCAAATGTGAAGTCTTTCGTAAGGAACCTGCACGGGTGTCACCTTCGATCCTGACCTCAGTTTCGAAGGCCATGTAAAGTTATCTTTCTAACACCTTAGAAATATTGTTAAAATCAAGTCCTTCCTAATTCCTATCCACCCCCAACTTAATTACATTAATTCACACACGCCTTGACTACTGCAACTTCCAGTACTCCTGTCTCTCCAATAAGTCAATTCAACGGTTACAACTAGTTCAGAACGCGGCAGGCCAGGTCCTGACTGGCTCCAAAAAGTAAAGGGTATCCTGCTGCACTAATTGAAGCCTGTACCCTATGTCTGTACCACAAGTAAGACGCGCGAACGCTGGAAGCGAACGCAGCTCGAAAATAACAATAAGAAGAATAGAAAGGAATGAGCAATTACTTGCCATCCGGCTTGAAATATGCACAAATGACATGGAATTCTTAGATATCCCAATAGATGAACTCGTGTATAGATGCTTGTAGATGTGTTATTTTTGACTGTCGCTGCTATATTTTTCTCAGAGGAGTGTAATTTGTCACCCAGGGGCACAGGCGAATTTCAGCCACACTGTAGTGCATGCAGGCAATGAGAGCGTGAGTCACATGGGGGCAGCCAATGAGAGCGTGAGTGACATGGGGGCGCGGCTGCACACATACTGCACACAGACAGACAGACAGAGACACAAGCCGAGCCGAGTTTCATAGTAGGCTCCACTTCGGCCTCCTTCCGCGTTCGCAAAAACTAGAGGTACAGATCAGCGCCAAAGCAGTTGTCCAATTCTCTCCCAACTTGCTACAAAAATCCCTCATGGCTCTGCCTAGGTTACCATCTACTTTTCCACCTTCGTCGTACATTGCACGATGCCCTCCCCTTTTCACTGGCGCGCACGCACGCACGCGCGCACACACACACACACACACACACACACACACACACACACACACACACACACACACACACACACACACACACACACACACACACACACACACACACACACACACACACACACACACACACACACACACACACACACACACACACACACACACACACAAGCAAGCCCTCACCCCAGGGGGGGTCCCTGGCCGATCCCTGCAGGGGTTAGATCACTGGTGCAACGTAGCTGTGAGGTGGATGTGAGATGCAAAGTGGACGCCACGTCACGCTATTTTATATATGACTGGACGGGTGTGTTGCATTCAAAAAATGAACACCAGCGCGAATTTTGAGGTGGGACGCAGCCATAGAACTCAGCTCAATGCAACGTTGCGTTGCATTGAGCTGAGTTCTATGGCTGTTCTATGGCAATAGACCATATTCACACGGCGGCCATATTGCTATTAAGTCAATGAAGTGCCACCCCGGTTACCACGGCAACGGGGTGGCACTTTCAATGTTAAATTCCGAAATGGCCACCGTGTGAATTTGGTCTATGGAGCACCCTTCATTGATTAAAAAGGGAACATTCCCTGCGTTGACGCTGGTGTGACGCGACACAACACAACGCCCGATGGCTGCAGTGGAGCTTTGCCGTTATAGTTAGTTCATGTCGCTGCGTATCACAGAAGGATCTGAACTAACCTGGGGATTTTTTTGCCTTTTATGTTGTTGTTCGGTTAGCTCCATATATGGGGCCCTCAGAAGGGGGTCACACACATGTCAGAGCTGGGTATGTCAGTTATCTCCATATATAGAATTACAGGAGAGTCTATGATGTCAGACTTGGGTAGGTCAGTTATCTCCATATATGGGGATGTCGGGATTGAATAGGTCATTTATCTACGGGCATCGGCATGCGGTTGTTTTTGTAGATCGCTTTTGCCGATGTCACAGGTTTTTCTACTGACATCATACTGTCATACTGTCACCATGTAACTGTCCTTTAAAATGAGTGGTCCAATGAGTGGTCCAATAAACAAAACATTATTCAGAAACTTTTAGCGTGACAGCTTTCGCTGGATACGTATTGTAGTTGGTGAACTGTTTGACGGTGGTACTGAAGTGTGTAATGTTACGCTGGACGGTACATCTGAGAGGAGAACCAATGGTTGGTTATGCTGCTTGTGCAGTAGGACACAGGGTTTACTCCTTTGGAGGAAATAAATACAGTGATCAGATTGAAGTGCACATCTTCAACACAGTGTCTTTACTCTGGAGGAAGTTGCCCCCAGTGACAACTGGAAGAGGAGAATGTTCTGTTAAGGTTCCCTCCATGTACTACCACACAGCTGTACTGATAGAACATTTCATCTATATCTGGGGAGGTTTTCAATACGACAACCAGCTTCTCTATGAATTTGATGTTGACTCCCACAGATGGTTCAAGCCCGAGATTTCTGGAACTGTTCCAGTGGCAAGGAACTGCCACTCAGCCTGTGTCTTGGAGAAGGTTATGTATATCTATGGAGGAAAAGCTAAAGGTAATGACACTAATGACATGTACAAGTTGGACACCACCACAATGGTCTGGGCTTTAATTAACACCAGAGGCACTCCGCCACCTGTTTCAAAGAGTCACTCTGCCACCATGATCGGGACAACGATGTTTGTAATTGGGGGCTACGGTGGCTACAGAGAGGATAGGGCTGACTACAAAGAGGATAGGGCTGACTACAAAAACATTAAAGTGTTTGACACAGAGACCAACAGCTGGCTGAGCACACCTTCTGCACAGCCTCTCCCAGAACGACGCGCTGGTCATTCAGCCTTTGCCTACAATGGAGAGCTGTACATTTATGGTGGCCGCATCTGGAACAAGTGCTTAAATGATCTATGGAAATTCAATCCAGAGACCTTCTCCTGGAAGAAGGTCGAACTCAAGGGAAACAACCCTTCTCAGAGGTATATGACGTGCTGTTGCATGGCGGGAGATCTCATCATCCTCTTTGGAGAATACATCTGGGAATCCAAAAAACCCTCTGATGACCTGTACATCTTAGATTTATGTCCAACACTGAAGACATTATGCAAGCTAGCAGTTATTCAGTACGGTGTGGAGCAGTCAGAACTCCCTCATGACATCAGGTGGGAACTGGCAGCCATGACTAAAAAGCACTAGAAAGGTTCACATGCTCAGTGGAGCAGACCTCTCTGCCAGGAAGTGTGACCAGTCTGGAGTTTGTCTCCATAGTTGGTAAATGTTTCAGACGGCTGCGACCGACAAACAGGGATGTCTGGTCAAAATAGACTGTTGTGTATTTTCCCTTATGATGATTTTACAGAGTAGATTGGGGTTCCAGTATATTTTTGTTGTAAACCTTTTTAATTTCAGGGACCCCTAGTTAATTCAATTTAAGGCCATCTCTGGTCTGGCCCCATCCTATTTCTCTGACCTAATCGAGCCACATGTACCAAAACATAGTTTGAGATCCTCGGACAAAGCTCTCCTAGTCATCCCAAATTCCCGATTAAAAACAAAAGGAGATCGGGCTTTTGCATTCAGAGCTACAACTCCCTGGAATGCCCTCCCTGTCGAGATCAGGCTGGCAGAGTCTATGCCACGGTTCAAATCTCTCCTGAAAACTCACTTTTATAAAACTGCCTTTATTCCCCAAATGTTTTAACCTATTGTGTCCTACTGCATTTGCTGAAAAGTCACATTATTTCTAAATAAATCAAAGGTGTCTTTGTCTGCTCAGTCTCACACATTTTTTTTGGTCACAGAGTCGTAACTAAATAAATGATGTGAAAGTTTCGGCTACCATTCAAAATGAAAGAATGTTTTCATGACCCATTTTCACAGTCCAAAATACACAGCAGAAATCCTTATTATTCATGTCTATGCCGTAAAATCCTGAGTGTATTTCACTCTGATTGTACAAATGTAACCAAATGAACCCTTATGGGTCCATATGGTTACATTTGTACAATTTTACTGTGTATATCGTGTGCATGGTGTTATTCTTGTGGGTGATGTAAGCAAGGACGAGCAGAAATGGGGGATATATTGACGGGATTCAGAAGCCCTCGTTTCTCACAGGTTGTGTTCTGGCACACAGGCACCATTCTATACCCTTCACCTGCAACTCTCTCTTTCTGTCACTCTCTTTCTCTCCTCCTGTCCTCCTCCAGTACCTCGTTCTCCCTTATCTGTCTGTTCCTTTCTCTGCAGCCACCCATAAATAAGTAAAAAAAAGACATACAAAAACGTACAGGGCCTAGAGATAGACATGCACACACAAGCGTGCACACACACACACACACACACACACACACACACACACACACACACACACACACACACACACACACTTTTCCAATGCCTTCCTTCGCTCCTTCGCTCAGTGCCTGCTTCAGCCTGTCCTGGTCGGCGTTCTGCAGTCAAAGGCAGCTCGAGTCTTTGAAGTGGGCAGAGAGCCGAGGCACGTCCAGGGAGAGGGTGGGTGGGTGGGTGGGTTGGTGGTGGTGGCGGGGGTGTTTAAGGTGGGGGCTTCACACAGACGCAAAGCTTCCCTGTAAAGCTTCTAATCTCACCACCCGGCAAGCACCTCTACAGCCTCCGATTATACCATCCTACACTCTCACTGATGACTGGCTGTTAGCAGGGGGAGAACATTATTTATTTATTTCCCCATCAATCCATTCAACCCTCGCCACTTTTTCTAGCTCTCTCTCTGTCTCTCTCTCTCTCTCTCTCTCTATTTCAGCTGTGACTGACAGCACCCTGGTGATTATAAATAACATAAGAAGACATTTTGGCAGGGCACAGCGAGACAGCAGGATGGAATACAGAGGTAGGAGGGAAGCGTGTGTGTGTGTGTGTGTGTGTGTGTGTGTGTGTGTGTGTGTGTGTGTGTGTGTGTGTGTGTGTGTGTGTGTGTGTGTGTGTGTGTGTGTGTGTGTGAGTGTGAGTGTGTGTGGGGGGGCAGGCGGGTGGGCGGTGGCGGCTGATGATTTTTGAGAGAGAGAGAGAGGGAATAAGATGGGAGGGAAAGGAGCGACAGGTAAGAAGTGGGCATGTGAACATGTGCATCGCTCCACCACACCTCTCCTCTCCCCATCAACAGAGATATGAGCTTCCCTCACTGCATGAGACACCGCCTTCCCCTTCAGAGCCAAAGTATGTGGGGGGCTGTTACATTCTCTGCACAATAAAACGGGAACACAGCAAGAACATCGAGACACAGCTAAGTGGTAATGATTCACGTGGCAGGGACTACACACAAAATCAGACTTTAAAGGGAGTCCCAGCTGTGCAGCTACAGTAACATTGCTGCCTCCCTCCCGGACGAGCTCAATATAGTTTGCCCGCTTCGAGGTTAATAACACCAAACATTCTGGAGGGAGCCCCCAACACCGCCAACACGACCAGCTCTCTGGTCATTGCCAATTGGTGGACAAGTCGTACAGGCGCGTCAACAACCACAAAGCAGCCGGGCCAGATGGCATCCCAGGCCCAGGTGATAAGAGCATGCATGGGGCAGATAGCTGGTATGTTCTCAGGCATGTTTAACCTCTCCTTTTCCATGAGTGTAGTCCTGTCGTGCTCCAAGTCATCCGCAATTGTTCCTGTGGTGAAAAAAACAAGGTAACATGGACCTAATCTGTAGCATGTCACCGCCCATCCTGGACCCTCACCAATTTGCTTACTGGCAAAATAGAACCACAGATGACGCTATAGTCACAACACACACTGCCTACCTCCAAGAGTGATACTCTTATGTAAGGATGCTGTTCGCAGACCATCTGGTCTGGACCAACGACAAAAAAAAACATACCTACTGGGAGAAATACAACAATGTGCGAACACAGCAGCAAGATTTGTGAACTGTTGCGATAAAAGAAGGTTAGCCAATGGAATACAACCAACCAAGGACTACTAACCATTGAGTGTCCCGAGTAGACCTCTAGACCTACTGCACATATAAACAGAGCTGATACCTTTAAAAGCATTTTAAATCGGAGGCTTTTTTTGTATACTATTTCAATCGTTTTTAGAAAAAATGCTGCTATTTGTCCAAAAGTGACTGCTTTTTTTGTATACTATTTCAATCGTTTTTAGAAAAGTTGCTGCTATTTGTCTCACAAAGCTTTATGCCTTGTATATATAACATGTACAGTATATAACGACACAATGTGACATACTGTAGCTTTATTTACACAATGCTGTACCCCCCTCCAACTGTATATACTTTCCCCATTTTCAACAGTTTTTATTATATTTTGACACTTTCTTTGGCAATGTAAACGTATGTTTTCTCATGCCAATAAAGCTCCTTTGGAATTGAAATTGAATTGAAATTGAATGGGGAGCCAGAAGGTTTCTGTTTCAATTCCCAGCTCCTCCTGGCTGCATGTCCATGAGCAAGACACTAACAGCTCCCAATGAGTTGCCTTGCATGGTTTTCTCTGTCGTCGGTGTGTGAATGTGTACCACATTAGCATAATAATGCGTAACAGTGCATCTGTATGTGAATGGGTAAATGTGAAATCCATTGTAAAGCACTTTGAAAGGTCGGAAAATCAAGAAAGGCGCTATATAAAAGAAGCCTATTTCCCATTTGCCCTTTATCATAGTCCTCTCCAGACTCAAAACCAAGCTCATGGAACTAGGACTCAAAATCAGCCTGTGCAGCTGGATCTTGGAGTTCTGGTTGGGTCGCTACCAGGGGGTGAGGTTGGACTCCAACCATCTGACCATCAACTCAGGAGACCCTGTAGGGCTGTGTCCTGGGCCCGCTCCGCTCCCTGCACATCCACAACTGCGTGGCACACACACAACTCCAACTTGGTGATTAACTTTGTACTGTATATGACTCGATGGTGATAGGCCTGATCACTGACCACGATGAAATGGACTACAGAGGAGACACGTCAACATGACACAGGAGAACAACTTATGAAACACTTATGTTGTTATAATATCAGTGGTTCTCCAACTTTGTCATGTCAAGGCCAAAATTATTATGTATTTGGCCGCGGACCCCCATCTCAAAATATTTAGTTCCAGGGACCCCCAGAAGCAAAGATTTGAGTTACAAACGTTCGCTTAAAAATATATTCAAAGATTTGCACAAATGTTCATGATTTTTCTAAAATAACAGATCTACAAGCTCATGAGCTTGACCTGTATATCTGCTATTTTTGAATAGCCAAAGTATAAAATAATGGTTAAAGTGGTTCAAATCTAAAATGACAGATGCTTTCCCGGTCTTAATGGGTTCACAAGACCAAGGATCTGATCTTAGACTACAAGAAGACAGAAGAGAGGCTGGACCCCATCATGTGGGGGAAAAGGTACTGTACAAAACAACACCTCTTTTACCTCAGGCGGCTGAGGAAGTTCAGCATTGGTTCAAGATCCTAGGGGCCTTCTACCAGAGCACCAATGAGAGCATTCTGACTGGATGCAACACTGCATGGCATGGGAACTGCACTGCCCTCAATAGCTGACACGCCGCAAGTGTTACAGACATCCCAGAGCATCAGTGGATGTGAGCTTCACTCCATCCAGGATATATACAAGTTAATAAAGCCTTGGGATGATCAAAAAACCCCAGGCCGCCTCAACCATGGACTATTTCAGCTGCTACCATCTGGCAAGCGGGTAGCCTCGAGGCCTGGACCAGCAGGTTCCGGGACAGGTTTTTCCACCAGGCAGTCAGGCTTATGAACAATGGACACACTAGCAGCCTGTTGCGTGTCTGCCTACTACACGCACTCACGGACTCACGCACACAGATGTAGCCGTGCAGACACGATTACACACACACACACACACACACACACACACACACACACACACACACACACACACACACACACACACACACACACACACGCAAACAAATACATACACATACACATCTGCAAGCACATTTTTTTTCTGCACACAAATATAATATAATATATGCTTATACACACACACACACACACACACACACACACACACACACACACACACACACACACACACACACACACACACACACACACACACACACACACACACACACACACACACACACACGCACACACGCAAATACAGTATACATACTATTGCCACTCCTCTCTTCCATTTCTTCAATCTCTCCGTCACATACGCATCATCTTTAATATCCTTGGCTGGCTGCCTGAGCGCTTTTTTTCCGCATGACGAGCACATTCTATTCAAGCCATCAAGTGGTGCCATTAGCAGGGTACCGAAGGCCAGTAACGCTGTGGATTTGCATGAACATGCAAGCTGTTTACCAATCAGGCGGCGGCTGGCTCGCGTGCCGCTCTTCGCCTTTCCTGCACGCCATCTCTTTTTCCTGAACGCTATCTCTTTTTCACAGCATCCCCTCTGCTTTCCAAAACCCCCTAAATCATCATCAAGACATGGCTGGATATAGATAAAGTAAATCAGTAACTAGGCAAGTAAACAATCGAGAGCCTGGAGTTTTGAAATGACTATAAGAGAGTGAGAGGGCAACTATAGCAGTAATGACAAGATTCATTAAGATTAACTTTAGGTCCCCCAACGCACGCAATGGATACACGTGTCAAAACTTGGCCGGTGTAACTTAATCAGTCAGTGATGTTCATGTAGTCAACCATGGCCACCTAACCGACCCTGGCGTCAATCAAATGATACAAAAAGTTTGGTTATTGGGATAGACTACATCCCATAGCCTCAAGTCCAAGGCTAGGCCTTTCACAGAATGCTTAGAATGATGTATCCTCCAGTGTTGTGCCTGAACGCGTTCAATGAACGATCGTTCATGAACTCGTTCATATTTTGGGCGAACGTGAACTGAATGTACTGTATATCCGATAGATGAACGTTATTGTGAACGCGTTCATTCTGGCGTTTGTGAACGGCGTTCTCTCTTCGTTCAACTTCGTTCAAGAGTGTCCCAAATTTCCATGGTTACATCGGTTTGTCATGTTGTATTTCATCCTATTCTGTGTTTCCGAGGCGTCTTGAACGCACCATCAGCCAAAAAAAGAGAAAAGCAAGGCTGTGTCTAACATTCATATGCGTAGCGCGGACTAGTCCGAGCAGCACAGACAGTTACGGCCACTCGGCCAGGGCGAAGAGCTGACACCTTATCCGCTCTGCGAAGCTCATTTCCCGGCCACAAGCATTTGGAAGTTGAATTGTGTCTCTTCCAAAGTATCGGTGTTGTTTCCTTGGCTTCACTGCCGACAAAATTAACTTGAAGCTGGGCTGAATTAATAAGTAAACACCGCGGAACGGCGAAATGAGTTTGGGATCATGTCACAACAACAACGTGGCTGATGCGTCGTAGCACCGTAGCCTAACAGCCGACTTTAGGACGGTAGCCCCGGCCCCCGAACCTCTGAATGACCGTCATATTGTAGTCTGGACGTCCGACCCGACTTTATTTTGGCATTAAAAGTGGACTTCTGCACCTGGCTTTTGATGTTAACAGTGTCATACACTCACTTTGACAAGCCCCCAGCCCCCCCCAAGATGAATGAAAATCTTTAGAAAATAGCAGATCTACAAGCTCACTATGTCGCACCGTGACCTGTTGTGAGCTTTTAGATCGGCTATTTTCCAATAGCCAAAACTTAAATAGGGCTGAAGTGATTCATGTATTTGTAAAATCTATAAAGTAACTAGTAACTCAAGTTTTGAAATAATTAAAAATAAAGTACAGTACTTGAATAAATGTGCTTAGTTACTTTACACCACTGGAAATAATAAATATAGGGTGCTTTGTGTATGTACACCAGAGAGGATATAATGTATAAGAAAATTAAATAAATAACATTGGTTTTATAATGAATTGGATAAATAATAAAAGTATAGTAATAATAATAAATAATATATTTGGATGCATCCTGCTCCATATACAATACAATGCACTGCTTTTCAGTTCATCATTCAAGTTTGAGCCAATAAAAAATATGCGATTAATATGCGATTAATCGCACGATTAACTACACAAATCATGCGATTAATCGCGATTCAAAATTTTAATCGCCTGACAGCACTAATATATATTGAAAAAAAAAGAACGGAAAATAATTGAACTAGTTCATTTTTTGAACCATGAACTTTAGTTTAAAATTTTGAATTATGAACTGAACTTTGAACTAGTTCATTTTAAAATTTGTGAACTGAACTTTGAACTAGTTCATATTTTAAGTGAACTTTCCCAACACTGGTATCCTCCATGTTGGAAGAAACTTTCGCGGTCCGGGCACCCACGCTTTGGAATGCCCTGCCCGTGGATTTGAGGCTAGTAAAATCAGAGTCTTCCTTTAAATCACTTCTAAAAATGTTAGGGCTTTTTCTTAGTGGTTTTGCCTTTTTTCAGTTTTTGTGTTTCTTCTCTGTTATTTTCGTGTTCTGTTTCAACCTGTATGGTTATTACGCTGCTCTTTTATCTGTAAAGCACTTTGTAACCTTGTTTGGAAAATTGCTATATAAATAAATTATCATTATCATTAATTAACAGTTGCTACTGTATGTGCAACACAACAATTGTCAAGGGCCTTTCCCTGTACAAGAGCACCTCTGCAACACAAACAAACAATCAAACAAACACGAGAGCATGCCAGTCCCTAGCCTTTTTATCTTCAGGAATTTAATGCTTTTCGAATGTTTTACCCACTCTACCACTGCACAGAAATTAGGAATTTTCTTTGGAAAGTGGTTACCAATGTAGAGCTATTCAAACATTCCGTGCAAGGACTCTATTGGCTAGTTCGTTGTTAGGCCAGCCAACCAACCAATGGAATAACTTCATCATTTAAGACTCACTCAAACAAACAGTCAAAGACATTTTTAGGGCTGGCTTTGCTCTTGCGGTCAGCCAAAAACAAGGTTGAACCACATTCAAAGCAGGCACGCACACGCGCACACTCAAATTGAGCGAGTCTCGAAAGCAATAGAATATGTTATCATATATATTAGTAGCACCAGCTCTTGCCAGGAGCTAGGACTGTCACAAATATCACACACAAACGCACACACGCACACACCATCACAGCTAGGACTGCTGAGGCTCCAGAATAAACAAGATTACCTCCTTTCCATGACAGTATGATCATTGTCCGTGGAGACACTGTTCTTTGTCATGTATGAGGGACCCCGGGAATGAAATCTATACTTTGTGCACTTTAAGTGTGTGTGTGTGTGTGTGTGTGTGTGTGTGTGTGTGTGTGTGTGTGTGTGTGTGTGTGTGTGTGCGCGCGAGCCTACTCTCTGCTGGTGGAATGACTCAGAAATGACACAATGGGGTGTCTGGGTACTGGGGTTATGGTTTGCTCTGCCTTAAGTGTCTCAGGGAGCAAAAAAGTCATTTCCCACCTCGTTTCCTCCAAAACCATTTATGTTTACTTTGTAAGGCGAAGGAAAATGAGTAGGAACACTTTCCCGCTTTCCTTTCCCCCCCTCAAAAACACACGTTTTATAGAATTATGTCTAATTTAAAAACATCACATCTCATCAACATGGCAAGGGCGTATTAGCAATTTTGTTCTGAGGAGGAATATCATGCTATTTTCCATCAAAAATAAATTCATAAAACAAATGCAGTACACCACCAAAAACAGTGATATAGATATAGCTTTTGCAGTTGATGTGGCTATTCCAATGAGGATGATTCCATGTCTGGATTTCAGGCAAACATCAGGACTGTGTTTACGCCTGAAGCCTGTGTGAATGAGATCCAGACTGACTGCCTGGTCTCCTAATAATGGAAAAAGATGACCCCATGAAGGGTGAAAATATCCCTTTCATTCAACCAAACACTTGGCTTGCTGATGTAGTACATCTTGAACTTCCAACAAGGACTTTGTTTTGGCAATCTGGATACAAAATATCCCAGACTACGCCTCAATCTTGAAGTCACACACGTACAGTAATTGCCCCAAAGAGCTTAACAGCAATTATAAGTTTGAGGTTTGAAAAGAGACACACAGTTTTCTGCAGAGAATGAACTGACTTGCATGCCCCATCTGTATGTTGCTCATGGGGAGATAAAGAAGTGGGAGGTAAAATGTGTGTGTGTGTGTGTGTGTGTGTGTGTGTGTGTGTGTGTGTGTGTGTGTGTGTGTGTGTGTGTGTGTGTGTGTGTGTGTGTGTGTGTGTATGTGTGTGTGCGCGTGTGTGTGTGCGTGCGTGCGTGCGTACGTGCGTGCGTGCGTGCGTGGCAGTACAAAAGCTAAAATAAATGAGTCTAATCATTTAAGCAAATTATCCTCCTTTCATCATACGTTGAACATGTGTTGGAGGAGTGTTTGTATTATGGTAATAATTCAAAACTATTTATAAATATTCATGCTCTTTTATTAATAATTCATATTGTCAAACTTTGATCTTTGCCATTAGCGCTCAACCTTGTTGCCATAGATATACTGTACCAGCCTGATCTCACAGAATAGTATACATTGCACGGATCCAGTGCACATCATTCCGGGCATAGTCGCCTAGAAAACCCGAAAATCTGTGCATATGTACGGCGAGTCCCACGGTGGGCGTAACCAGTTGCAACCCGGAAAAACCCGGAAGTAGAGCAGTCCCCACAA
Source organism: Gymnoscopelus microlampas (assembly GCF_963454915.1). Lineage (NCBI taxonomy): Eukaryota > Metazoa > Chordata > Actinopteri > Myctophiformes > Myctophidae > Gymnoscopelus > Gymnoscopelus microlampas. Next base: position 26,514,875 of record NC_139941.1, read on the forward strand.
CAAAATTTACGATTCTGTGCCTATCGGTACATACTGTAACTCAAACGGCGCTGAGTAGGCTCAAGGGAACGTCGCAACGTTCGGGACGGCAATTCGCTCGCTATTATATATATTCCCGAATTTAAAAAAAAAGTTATTAAAGGCTGTTGTTGCTTTCCAAAATAAATATCCTCTGTGCTAGAACCCTGCAGTATTGGTTTTGGAGGAGTACTTCTGTGATTTTGTTTCAAACTGAATTCTGGGAATCATAGTTCTAACAGCTTATAAGCAGATCAGAGGTGTCGCCAAAAATACTTTTTTTCCCCCAAAAAATGTTACGCAGTATTCCTGGGAGATGCTTTGTGCCTCCTGATACATTTGGGGATTATCATGGTCTCTTCCAGTGCCTTGGGAGACCACAGAACTACAGTCACTAATTTTTTTTCTGTATCTTTGCCGAGTTGACATGTTGTGAACATGACTTAAGTTCCCACAGGACCCACAAGAGATTGATGTGGGTAATGGGAATATGAGTTATCTGGTAAATGCTTTAATTGTAAATTGAGCTCCAATATGGGTTGGACTAAGGGTTAGAAAAAAGATATTCAGATTGTACAGAATGGCCCTTGGGGAGCGGGATGTTGGAAAGGGGTTCTGCGCTCTTCGCCAGCAGAACGCAGAAGTCAGCTCACTTTCACAAAAGGAGAGCAAATTAAAAGATTGAAATGCAAATTTTCCCCCGACTTAACTATGCTGCGGAGCATGCACGCCATGCAGATATCAGCTGTGTGGAAGTCAGAGTGGGAGATTGGGAGTAAAGTACAGTCAATGTTTTACAGGAAAGAAAATAAATAAGTACAAGCATTCTGAAGCCCCTTTCTTAGAACAGTAAAATCTTCAGTGTAAAGTAACATGAAAAGCCAACGTTATTATGATTCATAGTAGCGAAACATTCACACTTTAGCCAGTTTCTTAAGAACCCTGGTGCTCAAAGTAATAGACATTTTGATCAGTAAAAGGTAGCCTACTGTTTTGACTCTAATGAAGACACAGTAGCATCTGTTTGCACATCACTTTTTTGTTGTTGTTGTTCTGTGTGCCTTTCTCTGACTTAGGCAGTGAGTGTGAAACTAATGAGGTTGTCTGCTTGTCTGACTGTCTATTTATGTATGTTCTAGTATGCATGCAGTATGCACCATATGTGTGCGTGTGTGTGTTTTTATGTTACAGTACATGTAGGAAACGAGTACAAGTGCGGAAAACGGAGCGGGTGGGGATTGGGGTTGGTTGAGAAAAAGAAACGCCGATGGTGTCAGTCGCCGCCCCGGCCCGAGGGCGCGGTTTGCCGCAGCAGCCAGGGGGCGCTCCGTCTCCCTCAGGGGGCCCGGCCTCAAAGGGGTCCGGTCGGAAAAACGGGCCCTCCCCGTTGCGTTTTTCTCACTTGTACTGGTTTCTCACACGTACTCGATACATGTCTGTACAGTGCGTGTGCGTGTGCGTGTGCGTGTGCGTGTGTGTGTGTGTATGTGTATGTGTATGTATACATAGTATGTATGTAGGCTACTATATGTATGGACTATATTTATATGTGTGTACTATAATGTATGTATGTATCCAGTATGTGTCTGTCTCTCTTTGCAAATCTGTTCACCAGGGTGTTGAAATGGCAAATACATAACTAGTCACACCTCTATGTTGTTTTTTGTTAGTTATTTCTAGCAGTTTGCTCTATGTCTGTCTGTCTATCTCTTTGTCTCTCAGCCACCTTGAGCTTGCATCTAATAGACTTGGAAACATACTTAAGCCGAAGCATTACTGTAGGCCTCATGCTGTGCCCTCACAGGCTCAAGGTGAATTGTTTCTCAGTTTGCTCATGTGTACAGAGAGACTATGGATTTGACTTTGCCATCAACTCCAAAATAAACATTCTCCAAGTTCACCCATTATCCGTCAAGGTATGCTGTTGTTGTTTGTACACATTAAACTCATCAGTGTTTATTCAACTCTGAAAGCCAGGCTTAGGCCCTACAGTATGTTGATGGCAAGGTGCAATTACATCGGGGGTGTTTCCCCATTTGGCTAGTTAGATTCTAGGCGCACGGCACAAATGGGTTGTATTTAGACTCTGAATCAGTCATGGGTTGTGTTTTGAGCATAACATAAATTAGACCAATCAGAGTGTGTGTCGAATGAAGAAGAAGAGGGTGTAGTCTCCCAAGAGTTTGTTGTGCCTTCGTCATAGAGAAAATGTAATTTAAATGACGGATTAGCAAGTTGGAAGAGAAACCATTTACTGCTGAGGAAAATTGCATTCAACCATCTATGGGAGCAACATTAATAATGTGATATAATGATGTCAGGAGGCGTGGGGGAAAACAATAGTTCTCTGCTCATTGCAACATCACATGGAAAGGAGAGGTGAACCGCGGCCATGCAGTGAATCACTGCAGCCTAATGTCTCCTCATGTCCAAGACACATCGATGATATCTTGACATAAATGTTTAATAATTGCAATGCCAAATACTGTTATGCTGTTTTGCACTTAAAGCCATACATGCCTGCTATTTATGCTGAACAATGCCGTTTTGCACTTTTATTTAGTTCTAGATTTTGATAGTTTTGGATTTTCAAAACTATAGCTGCAGTTACTTTCTCATTCATGGAGATGCACTTGTCAACAGGCTTACCGCAGTAATCCACAAAAAAAGTACTCCCCCCCACTGTGATTGAAGTTCATGTCTCTCTGCGTACATCTTGAATCATCAGACAAATTTGTCCTTTGGTGACATCTTTCGCTCTGTGTGTGCGTGTCGTGTGTATGAGTGTGATCACACTCGCTCCTGACTTTGCCCTTTGGGTAGTCTCTGAGAGATTTGCTGCATCATCACTTGTAAACATTCTTCTAAATTGGCCGCCTTTTGGCCTTGGGATGCAAGCTCATCCTGGAATGAATGAAAGCAGAGCTGCTGGTGACATTCTAAATCACTCTGGGCCAAGCGTGGTGACTGTAGATAAAGTCCTGCCCTGTGTGTGTGTGTGTGTGTGTGTGTGTGTGTGTGTGTGTGTGTGTGTGTTTGCACATGTGAGCATGAATGCGCACAGTTATGTGTGTTTGCCTGTGTGTGCATTTACACAAGGCACATGCGTTGTAATTAGAGAGTAATCAATGCTACATGAGCCTGTGTGTGTGTGTGTGTGTGTGTGTGTGTGTGTGTGTGTGTGTGTGTGTGTGTGTGTGTGTGTGTGTGTATGTGCACATGAGTGAGTGTGCAGGCATCTTTAAGAACTTCCTAACAGCAAACCACAAATTTACTCCGCATGCGCTGTATGTGCTGTATGTGCGTGCATGCACATATATGTGTGCATATGCATGCATGCATGCGTTAAATCCCTCACAGTGGCCTCTATACTCCAGAACTCACTTGGCTATCGGAGTTATTATGGAAAACACTAATTTCTTTTCTCCTCTCTCTCTTCTTTCTTCTAGCCTCATCAGCAGATTTGGCGTCTTTTCACAGTTGAAAGGGAAATAAAAATGGCTTACTCAGCAGAAATCTCACCAGCTTATTTACAGGCGGTCTGTTTTCACTTCTCGCCTCTCATACCCTGATCAATACAATCCCTGTGTAATTTAAGGGGCAACAGCAACGATTGGCAAATCCGGGCTCTGTTCGTGCACAAGTGTGCATTTAAGTGCACATTTGCGTGTCCCCCACAGAGGAGCTCTGCGACCGCTGATGAGGCTTTTCCCCACAGGAGACCAAATTTCACACCTCAGTGTGCAACCAATCTATAACATCTGAAGGTTGTCTTAAAGCCACGGTGAATAAAGCCATTCATTAATATCTCGGCTTGATAGCATTGACGGTAGCCATATGATGCCCAAATGAAGCCATTTGATGCACAAATTACCCTCCAGCTTTGCTGAAGGGCTTCAACCAAAAAAAGCAGGTTATAATTGTTTATGAACCGGTGCTAAAATGCTTGTGTGGTGTCGGACGGAGATCGTTTTTGTTTCACTGTAAAACGCGTTAAAATGAGAACATATGGACATGAACTTTATCTCTCATCTGTCTCTGTATCCTTCATCTCACTATTTACAGCATGTCTCACTCTGTCACTCCTCAACACCTCTCTCTCTCATGAACGCAATCATTTCCCCCATCTCTTTCCGACTCATTCTCTGTTCCTCTTCTTCCTCTCTCCCCTCTCATTCTGATCCTCTTTCTCTCACGCTCTCACCTGTCATTTGTTCTTCCCGCCCTCCTTCAGTAGCAGAAGTGTTTGTCCACAGGACTTTCTTCCCAGAGGGGGACAATGTATGCATGCGTGCGACCGTGCGTGAGTTCTGTCTCGATCATAAAAAACATTTAATAATAATAATAATAATAATAAAAATGCATTATCATGCATTATAATGTATTATACATGTGATTATAATGCATTATAGACTTGACCTAACGTGTAAAGTGTTACCTGGTAGTTATAATGTGCTGTTCCACTGAGTTTATAATGCATTATGACCAGCACTTATAAGTTATATTATTAGAAGTTATAATACTTCATAAAGCTTCTTATATAAGTCATTATGCATAATTATAAATACTTATAACAAGTGTTATAATTAGGGGTGTGCCGATATATCGTCCCGCGATATATCGCGATACGTTTTCGCGACTATATGTATCGTTTTGGGGAAAAAAAATATCGTTTTTGAAATTTTTTTTTTTTTTTTTACAATCATAATAATCAGGCATGCAAACGTCCCCGAAGTGAAAAGAGTGACAACATGTTTTTTTTTCGGGTCAGGTGTCATACTATTTGGATTCAAAACGGCTATTTTAGCTGAAAAGCTACAAGTTTGCATGTCTGAATAATGCAAAAACAGAATTATTTGTTTGCATTTTCTTTTTTTCTCCTCCATATATTTTCATAATAAAAAAAGTGCGTATCGTATCGTATCGAAATCGTATCGAAGTTGTGAGTCAAATATCGTATCGTATCGTTTCGTGAAATTAGTGTATCGGCACACCCCTAGTTATAATGCCTTATATGTGTATCATAATGCATTATAAATGTGGTAATAACTAGGGTTGTCCGATATTGGCTTTTTTACCGATAACCGATATACCGATATTGTCAAACTCTTAATTACCGATACCGATATCAACCGATACCGATATATGCGGGGATTATTGTGATTAGGGTAAGCTCAAATTTCATATCACACACACCATACAGTAAGAACTACTGTAAATTATTAAAAAAAAAAAAAAAAATCAAAAACCGATACCGATATTTTCCGATATCGATTTTTATGCTAATATCGGCCGATAATATCGGGAGGCCGATAATATCGAACATCCCTAGTAATAACGCATTATAGACTCAACCTTAATATAAAGTCTTACCAAAAATGTTTTCTTCAATTCAATTCAATCCAAAGGGCTTTCATTGGCGTGTAAAATGATAACATTGTAAAAGCAAGTGTGAAGTAATAATAATATAATGATATCTCTGATAATATTCTCTCTCACCGCATTCGCTGTTGACACCACATCCATGCGCATTGTGCTCACACTGTATGTGTCTCTCTCCCACTGTTCCAACAGCTTCTCTTTCTCTTTGCTTGCTTGTTTAAATGCCTCCCTCCATGCCCCCTCTGTTCCCGTTTCACTGCAGTGAATTTTGATTGGTATTTAAGTGATCACCTCGTGGAACAAATATGAGTCAGGAGTGCAAGAAGTTCCAAAACGAATGCAATTATTCCGAACTTGGTTAGGAGGACAATGAGGAAAATTGCGGATATCAATTAATGTCCTGATTGGTTAGAAGCGAGAGCTAAGGTTGGCTGGTTTTTGCAGTTGTTTTCTTTGTTTTGTTTTGTGTTCTGTTTTAAATTCTGTATAATCGTTGCAAGTAATTGTATTTGCTGCTAATTTGATTAGGCAGTGAAGTGACTCTCATCTGTGGAGATGAGGAAAATGTAATGCAGGGTAAAGTACACTATTCAGAGAACTGTTTATAACTAGTGCCCAGGCCGGTATATTTATTCATTATTCATTTATACATTATTTGACTTTTTTGACAACATCGGTATCAGCAGTTACTGTATGCAGCTGATGTGTTCCAATTTTTAACAGCTTTCTGCCACAGTCATTCTTGTGCTTGTAGAGCTTGTAGATTGGCTATTAATTAAAAAAATTTGAATAGGGCTTAAGTGTTCAAAAAATATATAACTTATAGTTAAATGTTCTCAAATAGGAGCGGAACAATATGCGAAGAACTGGAACTTACTGTTTGATTTTTTTTTTCATTGATTGATTGATAAAAAATTAAGAAAATAATGTCATTCGTCAATATGTTAATCCTTGTGTTATAACGCCCACCTCAACAAAAAAATGTTATGTCTTTTTGTTTGTCTTTACTTACTATTTACTCTACTATTTATTTTCATTTCATTTTATTTTTCTGTGTATGTGTCATTCTCATATTTGTCTTTTTGTTTGTTGAATTGTCTACCCGGAAAAATAATAAAAAATAATAATTGAAAATCCTATAAATAAAGTTGTAAAAAAAGTTCTCAAATAGAAACTTTAATCAAATCTAAGTTTTTCAAATTGATTACAAATGTTGCACTATTTGACAAAATATCAGTCAAAATTGGTAATCTGTGGTCTAGGACTTGGGAAAATCGGGAACGGACAAAAAATTCTGGCATCGGTATGGCTCTATTTTTACCATTAATATTCTCCCTGTCTCACCCCTGCAGAGAAACACTTCAACACAGACTTCAGAGAAATGTACTCCCTCTGTCTCGCTCCTTCTGCATCTTTACCCGCGGAGAACAGCTTCAACGTGCACTTCACTGTGCACTCTCTCTCTCTCTCCAATCTCTCGCTTTCTCGCTCCCTTCCCGCTGTCTTGTCTTTTCCTGCGTGTGGTAAACAGAATGCTACCTGCGATTTGCTTCACATTTTTCTGTTCCAAAGAAAAGTAATGATTTCCCGCAGACGACAGGAAATGGGGTGAGAGAGATGGGGAGCGGCACGCAGCAAAGGTCGTCGGGATCGGGATTCAAACCCGCAACACGCTGTCAGCATTAACAGCCTAGGTGCCCGCCAGCCGTCCGGGTCGCCAAACTAAAGATTAAGAGCACACTCAGTGAAATGCATGCATGTGTGCGTGCACACACTCACACACACACACACACACACACACACACACACACACACACACACACACACACACACACACGTGCATGCACGCACGCAGAAAGTTTCATGTGGTCAGTCTAGAACACATACACACGTCTCCCCTGCTACCACTGTACTGAAACAAAATGAAGATATCAGAGTGGACACAGCAGTAGTTTCTGTGTGTGTGTGTGTGTGTGTGTGTGTGTGTGTGTGTGTGTGTGTGTGTGTGTGTGTGTGTGTGTGTGTGTGCCTGTGTAGGATGTGACTGGGGAGAATAGTACTGTACGTAAATAGGTCTGCTCGACAAAACTAAAACATGCATGCATGCACACACGCTTTTGCTCACTGTTCTACCCAGGCTGTTCACCATGATACCACCAATGATAAAATGTTAGCCTACACTCATTTAGCCAGACCTTGATGTTCTCCCATCATTCAAGACTTAACCACTTAATGCATCATTTATGCTCCATCATACTACAGTGTCACTCACTGAAAATAGCAGACCTCCAAGCTCACAACGTGCTCGCAACGTGCCCCCCTTAATGCATGTCACTACATCTCCCTCTATCTCTCACTGCTTCTCTCCGTCAGTGTCCTTCTTTACTTCTATGTAGTCCTCTTTGAACCACATTTTCTCTCCTTTCCACTGTGATCTGATTTGATTTCCGACAGTACAGCCAAACACGTAGCCATCACCCTGTCAACATCCTCCCTTGGCGTGGCATGACTGATTCAACTACAGGTAGGACATACTGTTCTGTTCTTTTTTTAAACCCATTAGGACCACTTTAAAGAGACAGATCAGATGGATTAACAATCTAATCCTAGACCTAGAGTAATAGCCTTTATTTTTCTTCCTCTTCACAATGAACAACTTACATCACTGTGTGCTCATGGCGCTCTGAGCCGCTACATCTACTTCAGTGGATCAATGGGGACATCAAAGCCCTTCTGAACAGGAAAAAGGAGGTTTTCATGGCAGAGGAAACCCTTCAGAAGGAGCTGGAAGGGTAGGCCACTAACATGTAGGGTGATGGGGGGCACCAGTGCCCCAGGAGGCAGCAGCTCGGCCCTCCCACCTCTTCCCCCGGATAAAAGCCCCAGCGTGTCTCATACACCTTGACTCTTACTCTAACCTTAATAACTCTCCTGTGTTAATTCTCACTGCTGTAGCTGCTATGACACCTGAATTTCCCTCCTGGGATGAATAAAGTTTTATCCGATCTTATCTTATCTCATCTCATCTTATTTTAACAGCACACTACAATTGACTTCATTCTCTTCTCCTGTGCATTTCCCTCTGATAGTATGATTTTATAATACTCTATATCAGGGTTGTCCGATATTGGCTTTTTTACCGATAACCGATATACCGATATTGTCCAACTCTTAATTACCGATACCGATATCAACCGATACCGATATATGCGGGGATTATTGTGATTAGGGTAAGCTCAAATTTCATATCACACACACCATATACAGTAAGAACTCCTGTAACTTATTTATAAAGCAAAAAAATAAAAAATAAAAAAAAACCGATACCGATATTTTCCCGATATCAATTTTTATGCTAATATCGGCCGATAATATCGGGAGGCCGATAAAATCGGACATCCCTACTCTATATCAATTTTATTTACATTATATAGCGAGCATGCAAGCATATACTTGAGTATAAGTAGAGCATGCAGAGTACATAATACAGTATACTCTGCGTGGACAAACAGTCTCCAAGTGACCAAAACAAGTTGTTAATGTCCAGAGTGACATGGTCAGCTATCAGGCCAAGTAAGATCTTTGTTTGGAAGGAGTTTGTCTAGATTCAGTAGTACAGTGTACTGTACCACACCGTCCACCATTTTGTCATTCTCTGTAGTGTTGAGCATGCTGCATGGGTTGTTAACACTGAATGATCCGAGCACTAAATGAATATATCTTAAAGGAAAGTTGTATTAATTATCAGTTGGCACAATATAATCATAGAAACTTTTCAAAACCCGTGCTTGTCAGGCGGTAATGATTAACCAGCCTCTAATAAGGCACGCCATTGTCCTCTCCCACTGTTTAATCTCTCTACCCAACTGTGTTCCATTCCTCCCCATCTCTCCACTCGGCATTTATTACTAGGCTTCTTTCCTCCCTCTCTCTCTATCTTTCTCTGTATCTGTGTCTCTCTCTCATTCTCTCCCCCCTATATCTACTGTATATCTATACCTGCATCTGTAGTAGTTTCTCAATCTGTTCTCTCAGTGTGCGGTGGGTCCTGATGCTGCTATAACGAAGTGCAGCAGGTGTCTCCTCTCCAACTGATTTTAGCTGCTAATCACCACGGGCTGGGTCGTCTCAAACCAGGTATACAATAAAGCAGGGAAAATAAGCATGTCAGTAACAAGAAATATCTCTGCTGGGAGCCAAGATATTCTCATACAACCTGGGTGAACAAGCGCAGAGGAGGTAAGCTTTTTTAAAGGGTATGTCTCTCGTCTTTAAAACCACAACAATGAAAATTGAAGGGAAAACAGGACTTCCCACCCACTATTTAGGTTCTGTTACATAGGAACATCTCCCGCATTTGTGTGATGTTTTGTGTCAATTGAGGTACATGCCGTATAGAAATGAAAGAAATGAACAGAAAATTCTTCAAGGTTTCTCCTTAGGAAACCTTGAGGATTTCAGCATGTGATTGCTTTTCCTTTGGCGGAGTGAGCAGGGTTCTCCTCACAACACAGACTCATTTTGTAAGAGAACTGTGTTTGATGAAAGGCATCTCTGCCTCGCCAAGTGTTGGCAGAATATTTTTCTCTTTGCCCCTCAACCTTAAGGCTAATTTATACTTTTGTGCTCAACACTTTTTTTGCTGCAAATGCACAAAAATCATCTATTTCAAAGCACTGAATAGCGACAAAGCATAAATTAGCATTAACTTGCATGTCTCCATCAGAAATGATGTTATTGCCATGGCTACGGACACTGTTTGTGAAGACCTCACAAATGGGGGTCAAGTCACATTTATTTTGTTTAGACCAGGCCAGCTACAGTATGTGATAATTCCCAAGTGGTTAGATGTTTTATCTTACCAGAACAATACTGTAACTTACACTAGAGAGCATGCTGTGAAAGTCGCAATGGTCCTCCCATTCACAAAGTGAACAGACGATTTAAATGAATCGTCTTGTTTTTGATATTTTTTTATGCTTCATTTCATATGGATCAGTGTAGACAGTAAAAAGGGCAGAGGGAAAGGAGAGACATGGGGGAAAAGACTGGTGAAAAGAATGGTTTAGTCTTTAGTGTGTGATATTGGAGCTCCCATTCTGTGTCACACAGTAAGTACTCCTTTACTATGTCACACAATGTGAAATACATATACTGCATAGATCTATCAAAGATTACTTTTTGTAATACTATGAGGCCCAACGCACCACTTATAAAATAAGAACAAACAGAGAAGACAATCGTAGCATGAGGAAAGATATGCTTATGAAACTGCTGGATGAATAAAATATGAATTTCAAGTAATTGCATGTATCTACTGTATTGTACAATTTACAAACCACTAGGCCCTATACAGCACTTAAGAGTACACAGCACCCACATGAATGACAAAACATATGAGTGAACAGTGATAACACATATTGTACAATGTAACAGATATCTTCCTCTGTGAAATGTATAATGAATGACAAAAAAACAAAAAGGACAATAGATGGAGGGCCATACTTTCGCCAGTGGAGAAATTTAGGGATAATGGGTAAGGCACCGGCGAAAATAGGGCCCGAAGTCCAGTATGTGCAGAAATAAACAATGTATTTACAGCATGTTGACCTGTGCCACTACATACTGTAAACTGGTGGCACGATTAAGGTTAAAGCGAGCGTGAAACAAAATCGCCCCTAGATACTGCTTTCCGTCATCTGACGTCATGCTCAAACTATCACGGCATGGCGGCAGTGCCTCGTGCAATCCATCGAGCATTTGACTTCACTCCATCTGTACGCTCCTCGCCCTGTCTCACACTCTCTGTGTGCGTCTCTCTCCGTCTCCCTGCCCTGTGGTTTCCAGCCGAGTGTGAATGACATTTACTGTAGTAAAACAGTGGGAGACGGTTACATACCAGTGACATAACCAACAGGATCAAACATGTACCACGTGTGGGCGCTCGGGTGGTGCAGTGGTACAGTAGCTGTCCACCAACCGCAGAGTCTGGGGGTTTGAAGAATCCACCACGGTGCATCCGGCTTTGTCGAACATCTGTACCAGTGGTTATCAACCTTTTCAGGCTGTGAGACCCCAAAATAATCATTATTTGAACTGGGGACCCCCCACCCTGAAAGCAGTTCCACAGATAAATATATTGAAAATAGCAGAAAATAGCTTAAAGTATGTGTATTGACACATTTTGTCAATAAACATACTCCTACGGGCTGGGGCGGCTACTTGTCAGCGGGGAGTGTTGGGTGGAAGGAGTAGGCTCTACGTCCTCCCGGTGGGATACAGCAGCAGTGACAACACACTGAAATGTGTGTGGGGAGGAGTCAGTTGGCATAACGACACATGCATTAGAACAGTCAAAGGGAGTTACGGTAATAAAATGTAGGGTCGACTACAGTAATACCACTCAAATGTGTGCAGCGCACATGCTATGCGCTATGAAACTGGTGGCTGTAGTTCCAGTTGAAAAGATGCAATGAGTACTTTACCGTCTGAATATTGTAGGAGTCATGACCAATTTATATTTCTAATCAAGGAAGCGTCTTAATTGAAGGAGTAGACTAATGGCAATTGAACATGAGGTTGTAATGTAATGTGACATAGTCAAGAGCAAGGTAAATATGATGGCACATTTGCTTATACTGAGATGACATCACTGGCAGTGGCAATTCCTGCAAGCCCCCCCCCCCGTCGTCGTCGTCGTAGGCATCTTTACTTCATTCTATGTACTAATAAACCTATTGAACTACTCCTGCTCTGCCTCCGACATCTGCAGTAGGGTATTTCTGCTACCCCGCAAGCACCTCATGTGACAGACACTATTACAACACTAGGACGCAGCCAGGAGAAGTGGACTGAGGGTGGCACAGGGGAAGGTAAGAAGGAAGGAACGAGGGAGAGGGATTAAGACACATAAAGATAGAGGAAGCGATAACGTTCAACAGGGTTTAGAGTCATCCAGCTTTCTTAGGCGCACGTCTAAGAATGTCAGAAAGGAGGTATGGAGAGAATGACAGTGAGTGAGAGAGATACGATAGGTTGAGCTGATACAGCAGCACATCCAGTACAGTGGCACCTTTCGTGCTTTATAATATAGCTCAGTAGACACACAGAGGTACAGGCTCAACACCATCTTTTCAAACTGTTGCCATCAGGGAAGGGGTATCAAAGTCTCAAAGCCAGCACAAGGAGTTTCCTCCCCCAGGCTATACGACTACTAAACTAGAAAAAGTGCTCCTCGGAGCACAGGTCTCCGCCAGGTCAGGTAGGCTATTTTGGCCTCCTGGTTGCGCTATATAGGCCAACGTGAAAAGGGTGCCATTTCTTCTTAGGCCTTGCACGACAATCGGACACTGACTGCATTCATGATTTGAACTATAGAGATACTGTGTACCGATTTGCGTGACATTTGGACAAAATCTGTAGGAGTACTGTCAAAAAATATGTTTTGCACAAATCGGCCTCCTGGTGGCGCTATAAAAGGCCCATGAGAAGAATTTGGGGCAAAGGTTCTGAATTGGCATCCAGGGAGTGTGTGTGCACAGTTTCGCTGCGATCAAGACAACGGTGCCGGAGATTAGCTGGTCACAGACGGACGGACACACACACACACACACACACACACACACACACACACGGACACACGGACGGACGGACGGACGGACGGGGTGGAAAACATACTCTCTTGCCATGCCTTTCGGCCTGGCGGAGACAATAAGAAAAAACTATGAACATCTTCTTTGGTATTATGGCCTTGTATGCTGGTCTTTTTTACCGTTTTTAACCGTTTTTAGATAAGTATAGTATTGTTATTGTCTCCGCCAGGCAGAAAGGCATGGCGAGAGAGAGTATGTTTTCCCCCCCTCCGTGTGTCCTTGTATCCGTGTGTCCGTCCGTCCGTTCGTCTGTGACCAGCTAATCTCTGCCACCGTTGTCTTGATCGCAGCGAAACTGTGCACACACACTCCCTGGATGCCAATTCAGAACCTTTGCCCCAAATTCTTCTCATGGGCCTTTTATAGCGCCATCAGGAGGCCGATTTGTGCAAAACATATTTTTTGACAGTACTCCTACAGATTTTGTCCAAAAATCACGCAAATCGGTACACAGTATCTCTATAGTCATTAAACGAAATGGGTCTTTCAGATTTCTCATATTCCATCCTGATTGGCTAAAAATGTCTTCCAAAGTTTGCAGGAGTGCTCCGTTTTGAACAAAATGCCTCAAATCATGAACACAGCATGCAATTTCCGTGAAATTTTGCACGCACATTCCCATTTGACCGAGGAAAAACTACCATTTGAATTTTTTCAAATCAGCCTCATGGTGGCGCTATAACAGGCCGATTCGTGTTTTTACCTATAACTGCACCGAACTGTGCAAAACTTTGTATGCACACTCCCTAGAGGTCAAGGAAAAACCTTTGCTCTGCATTTTTCACATCTGCCTTTTATAGCGCCACCAGGAGGCCGACTTATGTAAAAAAAACAAAAAAAAAGGGGAGCGGTTTGTGGGTAACCCCCAATTAGAAATATACAGTAGGCCCGGACCGCTAGCCTATCGGTCTGGGCAATTAGGCTCTAACGTAGCCTGACGGCGCATCGCGGTTCGAGTCCCGTTCCCAACGATCTTTGCTGCATGTCTCTCCCCATCTCTCTCTCCCTGTTTCCTGTCCACCTCCACTATACACTCAATAAAGGCAGAAAAGCCCCCCCAAAAATATATATTTAAGAAACTTACAGTAAAAACCTTCAGTCAAAGGTTAAAGATAGATGGTTTGGAATGTGTTAGGAAAAAAATATATAAATATAAAGATACGTGGCGATGTAAAAAAACAACAACAAAAAAAACGAACAAATCTTTCACCAAATAAATTCCTCAATAGGTCAGTTCACTTTTTATTTTCAAATCATGTGAGAAGGTCATATTCTATCACTGGTAAAAATACGGTAACATTTTACAGTGCCAAATTGGAGACATCTCACTTCACACCCGTGGCAGGTGTCCAACAGGCACACCATCACGAAAACAATTTGACAAACCCCCAAAAACTAGGACAAAATTGACATACATACAAATTTGACAGCCAATTAGCCCCTTAGCCAATTAGCTCAGTGCCTAGACGGATGCCAAAGTACTCTATTTAAGAAAGCATTCGTAGCTGGCTGATTTCTTGAGCCCAGATGCAGATACAGATTTCTGACAAACCGACATGGCAAAAATACACGTGTCCTGTGCATGGTTGGCCATTCAAAGCCTGTCTAGCAAAGCATCCAGCAGAGCAGAGCGCACACCCTTCCTGTCACCCCAGAATGATGATGAAACCGAGAACCTGAGAGACCACCAACACCAACACCACCACCACAGTGCACTGTCCTCATGTCTCCAACTGTGTCTCTCTTGGACGCATAATCAAGTGATGCCTGTCTAAAGCACAGCAGCAGTATCTTTGAACCCTATAGCATCCCTATTCTTGGGCTATAAACAAGGACAACACCGCAATGCATCGTACAGGAAGTCTGGGTCCAACCCAGACTTACACAAGCTTGCCATGAGCATCACTGCACACCCTGTCAGTGGGAGTGTGGAATGTGCATTTTGATGCCTGAAGTTTATTCTTTCCCCACTGAGATGATCATTGTTATCAAAAGGGGAGCGATGGAGGGTTAGTCTGTCATGCCTGCAATTTTATAAGCTGAAATGTATGACCTGGACAGAAGGGATTTCTCTGACTGACTGATATGCTCAACTAAGTACCATACACCACATGTTCCAATCACAACTCTATCAAAATTTAATAGTCGGATTACTGGTTTTGTATGTTGTTTTTTGTATTGATTTTGATCATACTTTGGTGAGCTCCCACGTGTGAATCCAAATATTAGGGTAATCGATAACTGTCAGATCATGTCTGATGAAATAGGAGGGTTTTGACACTGATATGGCTGAATCATTTATCATGTTCAATTTGTGCAAAATGTTAGATTTCTTTTTGCCTATCTGACTTAAATGTAATTAGTATAACAGTATAACATTACATAAATCAATAGTATTTACTTGAACAGCATAAACCAATTTTGATTTAGTTGTAACTGCTTTAGTTACATATGTTGGGGTCTTAACACAAGTTAAAATATTGATGCTGCTCGCAACCGATTACATGTGAAAATGTTCAGTTTTGAAGGCCTGTATGGAAGGATGAAAGGAGGAGAGTAGTGGAGGGAAGGAGATAAAAAGGTTAGGTGGGTCTGCCTCCTCCAACATGATTGCCACACACACACCTACCCACCCACCAGGGGATAGTGAAAAGAGGGTAGAGGCTGTGGGTGAGGGATAAAAGAGAAGGGGGGTTGAGAGAGAAGGAGACTGTGGAGGAGCAGATGGAAAGATGAAAGTGGTGATCATGGCCTATGGCCCTACTCTATGTGCAAGTGTGTACAGTAAGAGTGTGTGTGCGTGTGCGTGTGCGTGTGTGTGTGTGTGTGCGTGTGTGTGTGCGTGTGCGTGTGCGTGCATGTGCATACAGCAGGGTTCCCCAATAGGCGGCCCGCGAGAGGCAACTGTGCGCCCCGCGACGACTCCTGGCATAAAAATTAAAAAAATGATTTTTTTTTTGTTTTTTTTTGAAAAAAATAAAAAATAATAATCAAATTCACACACACTTACAAATTGTGCGTAAAAATTATAACAGACCCCCCTAAAAAGCACTACACAAGAACCCCAGGCCTAAAATAACAGTGTCAAATTAGCTAGATTAGAGGAAAACATTTTTTTTCGAAATAAAGTTGACAAAAACAGAAATCAAAATCCACCCAAAACCGCGAAATGTTCGGCCAAAACCCACCCAAAACCGCAAAAAAAATGTGTGGTTTTGGACGCCCGCGGGCGCGAGGGCACCGGCCCTCAGCTTGGCACCCGAGACAGAATTTGGCCCTTGGGGAAAACTAATTGGGGAACCCTGGCATACAGTATGTTTGTGTGTGTCTGTATGGGTGCGTGTACATATCTCACTGTACATTGATCATCCCACAAAAATAGCTTTAATTGAGAGTCAGCAGTGAGAGGCATGGTGTTGACTACGCAAGTACATGCTGAAAAAGTACACATACACACCCCTTTCCCCTTTTATGCCGTCCATTCACCCTGACAACATCCAGGACTGTAGTTTGAGGGCGGGAGAATATGTACCACTCGGTTTCACTGTACTGTATCTGTGTGTCTTTCGCTCACGCACACACACAGACGCACACAGACGCACACACACACACACACACACACATACACATACACACACACACACACACACACACTCACTCTAACTCTAATAGTCCCACTAGCATAAAAGCTTTTTTTCCCCTCTTGCCCTCCCATGCTGGTTATTCTTCAGCAGAGATGCAGGTTCCTTTGACTAGTCTGTCTCTTTGCATGTTTGCACAATTCAATTACAGCACGGTCCACAGTCCATTTGTTAGCGATGGCAGCCTGCACTTCTCCTTTTGCTGAAAAGGAGAAGATTTGCACGGCATGAAAAAATAAATGAAAATAAACTAGTACTATAAGTTTAAAAAGGTACAGGATTTGGAAAGGTTTTAGTTTTGGAGCCATCTGTCTACCGGATGTCTTTCATCTTGCTTGGTTACTTCACTTGTTTACCATTTCTCTAGTCCTTTCAGCCTGGAATAATGATGCTTGCTAATGCCTTGCCTTGAAACAAGATGTTTGTATGTGGGAAAAGTATTTTTCTTTCACCATTTTCCCAAAATCTTTCGCTAATGTTCTATTTGTGGTAAACTTGCCTCAGTTTGAAGAGCTCTTATCTTTGAAGAGCCCCCTGCTGCGTTTAATCTGGCTTTTTAAAGAGAGAACGAGAACTTATCATCAGCCCTTTGATGTGTGTCTGCGCTAAAAGATTATAGAACAAATCTTATACATAAATCTTAGAAACAAAGTGCAAAGATTGGTCGACGAGGCCAAGAAGTCTTTCTTTGATGTCCCATGAGAGGTGGTGAGTAGGATCATAATATGAAAATGTATCATTTTAGTATGCAGCACAGTGAGCACTGGTAATTCCTCTTCCTTGTAGGTCCATTTGCTGCAGTTTCAACATATTCTCACTCCCAAGACGGCAAACGGTTGACTTCTTGGGACGGACATCCCAAGAAGTCAAAAGTTTGACTGAAAGTGGGGGCAAAAACGGCACATGTCGACAAGGGGGGATATGAGCTACGATTCTGTCCGGGACACTAACTCGAACGGCGCTGAGGCGTCTGAAACGGACTTCACAACGCTCGGCTCTATATACTGTACATGTTGTTTGGTTACTTCACTTGTTTACCATTTCTCTAGTTCTTGCAGCCTATAATGATGTTTGGTTATGCCTTGAATTTTCCTTTCACCTTTTTCACACAAATTTTCTCTAATGTTCCATTTGTGGTAAACTTGCCTCAGTTTGAAGTGCTCGAGGAATGTCGCTGTTACAATTCAACACGGTGTCAATTGGGTTGTTTATTTTTGTGATTGAAAATACCTGATTCACCTACAAAATGCTAATCCTACACATACTATTGCCACTCACAGATACAGTATGTATTATTTGATCATTTTCCTCAATTAATAAATGATGACTTGGACTTGTGGACTTGTGTGAAGGTATTTTTTTAATCTCTGCAGCGATTATATTTTCGCCCCTGTGTGTGTATGTGTGTGCGACTGTGTGTGTGTGTGTGTGTGTGTGTGTGTGTGTGTGTGTGTGTGTGTGTGTGTGGGATCGGCGTCAAAACTTTCATGCAAACTGCCAGTAGGCCACTGAAGTCCAGCCCAAATTCTTCAAATAGGCCTCATGGTGGCCTGTGGGTACTTTTAAGAAACATTACCCCACAACTAAAAGGCATATTTTAGGTCCATGAATCCATACACTACTTTTTCTCTTTCTCTCTCTATGGTTATCTCCACCACTCACTTTTTCTCTCAGAGACGAATTATATTAGTTTATGGAGAGTAGGCAGAGTTTCCCTCTGTAACCATGGTACACACGCACGTGCGCACACGCCCGCGCACGCACGCACGCACGCACGCACGCACGCACGCACACACACACACACACACACACACACACACACACACACACACACACACACACACACACACACACACACACACACACACACACACACACACACACACACACACACACAGTACATACAAGGAAGGAGAGATACAGTAGGAAGAGTGTTCGAAGGCATGGGAGGGAATGAAAGGATGAGGAGGGAAGAAGGAAACCGGGGAAGGACAGAAGAGGGAGAAAGGGAGGAATGGAGTTTGAGAAACGTAAGAGATAGGAACGGGAAGGAGGCAGGGAAGGAAGGCAGGAAAGGAAGGAAAGAAGGGAAGGGCAGCCAACCTCTCCTCTCCTCTATACCAGCCAAAGTGACAAATCCAAATAGCTATGGAGTCATGTCTGACTATTCGTCTCTCTCTGTTTGTGTGTCTCTCTCTCTCTGTGTGTGTGTGTGTGTGTGTGTGTGTGTGTGTGTGTGTGTGTGTGTGTGTGTGTGTGTGTGTGTGTGTGTGTGTGTGTGTGTGTGTGTGTGTGTGTGTGTGTGTGTGTGTGTGTGTCTGTTTGTGTGTGTGTGTGTGTGTGTGTGTGTGTGTGTGTGTGTCTGTTTGTGTGTGTGTGTGTGTGTGTGTGTGTTCACGCCTGAGTGCCTCTGAATCACTTCCCTCTAAGAGACTCTTGTACCCGGGCTACAAAACGCAGAAAAACAACTTGAGAGGCTCGAGGAGCGTGTTGATGCGGTCGACACTGTTGATGCGGTCGACACTGTTGATGCGGTCGACACTCAAGAAACAACTGCTGGTCATGACAGAGCGACTGGATGCCATGGAAGACAGGAGCCGGCGCGAAAATCTGCGGAAATGTGGCGTACCAGAGGGTGTCGAGGGAGGAGACCCTGTAGAGTTTTTCGGAAGATGGATACCCGAGCTACTGAAGATTTTTATGAAACCTTCTTGCAGCCTATTTGAGTGAGTTTTGGACAAAATGTGTAGGAGTAGCTAGGGCTCCTATACTGTAGGTTATAACACATCAGCATTAATTCAAGCATGTGCCACAGCATAGTGATCTCACGTCATGCCCTCACATCAAATGATATAAACTCTCCCCATCACAGTACTGCTTTTAGACAACAGAGACTCTCCTCACTTCTACTGGCCGAGAATAAATCCAGGCACTTTTTGTCGGAACAGATATCGTTCTTTCTTTTTTTCAGATTAATGATACTCCTAGAATTACAAGGGGCTCTTTCTGGGAAACATTTAAAGCCTTTCGCATGGGCAGGCCATTTATTTTGTTTCCCATTAAATGAAAGTCGAAAGACTCAGGCTGTTGAAGGTTACAGCCAGTACGCCACGACTCCTAACCTTACTCTTTACAAATTTTATCTTTAATATTTAATATTTTGTCCTCTAGGCATGTGCGTGGGGGTACGCTTTTCGTTCACCAGGCCTGTAAGCATGACATCTCTCTAAAAGAAGTTAAGAACTGGCACAAATGGACCCTTATGGGTCCATTTGTTTCCATTTATACACTCTCAGAGTTATGGGGGTTCTTAAAATGTCAAAACGACTGGTGTACTGTAGGTGTCTGTGATCGTCTCAATGCACAGCCTCCCACCCAAGGGGCAAACCCCCTTTGCTGGAATTGAAGCTCACTTCCGTGTACTCGTTCAGTCTGCTGTTCCTATTAATGGCCCAGCAGATGTCGCTATTTTACCTTCTACTGGTCTCAATAAGATATAATCTAAATACAACTGAATGAGGTTTTGGGTGGACTTTATGCTTGATTTTATTACCTTAGTAAACCTTTTCATAAACACTTTATGTTTTCAATCGCTAGTTTAAAGTCTTTTTTAAATCATCATATGCGTTAGTAAATTATTGTCCCATTAATTGATTTTAAAATGAATTATAATTATAATTATACAATTAATTATTAAAGTAGCAGCTTCACTTCTACAGAGTGAAGCTGTGGTTGCAGCCGATAGCATTAATTCCCGTTAGCATTTCGTACCGGATATAGAAAGATGGCGGTTTTGAAATCACTGAAAAACAGGCTTCAAAACGGGTCTGTAGGAACCAGGGGCGTGACTTTGTCTATTTGTTTTTATGGTCTATGCTACACACACTGTGGTACTTGTCTCCTCTCATGCAACGCTAACCACACATAGACAGCAACATGCACATCTTTCTATATAGAAGATGCAGGACAACACTTCCTCCATCACACACACACACACACACACACACACACACACACACACACACACACACACACACACACACACACACACACACACACACACACACACAGTATACAGAACAGCATTTCTCTATATCTCTGTAATGATGCCATGACTAAAATGTTAATTACAGCTAAAAAGAGAAACGATTGCAAATATCAAACAGCAATTAGCATGTATCATCATCATCATTACCACCATTAGCTGCAGCGCAAGACAGAGGATTATTTACCGACTGGCTGGAAAGCTCATCAACTGCTCATTCAGGGCCTAAAATATTTCACACACAACTTAAAAACATTGCACACATAAACATACCCTAGAACATTTGCATAATTAATGTAGCTTGAAAAATTAACTATTGCCTCAGTCCTGGAGCATGATAGCAAGTGCAACTTTGCTCATGAGAAATTTACCAAACCTGACGCACATCCACAATGTTACTCCTCTGTACTTGTACACATGATCTAACAAATAAAGAAACCTTGAACATGCAAACCAAAATGAACAGGCTAATATGCAGACATAATGATAGTCAATTAAAATGTTTTAATTCTTTCAATGCTTGGCTAGCAGCCGTAGACACCTGATTGTGCCATATTTCTTTATATAAATAACTTTTTACAGCATCTCTAGAATGGCTGTGAGAGGCTGTGAGACACGTGTGTGTGTGCGTGTGCGCGCGTGTGCGTGTGTGCGTGTGTGTGTGTGTGTGTGCGTGTGTGCGTGCGTGCGTGCGTGCGTGCATGCGTGCGTGCGTGCGTGCATGATAGAGAGACAGAAATAGAGAGCCTCTCTCCCCCTCTCTGCCTGTTGTGTCTTATACACATTCATTCAGTCTCAAAAACACAGCCAAATATAGCACATGCACTTTCAGGTGCACACACATACTGTACACCACACACAAAATTGACCTAAATCGTAGAAAATTCACAACAAATCAGTTGTACTTTCCACAACTTTCACATTGAAGCATAGACGTATCTATCTACTATCTGTATAAGTCCTGTGTTTCTGCTATGACAACTAAATTCCCCCTGCAGGGTCTGTCTGTCTGTGAGACGCTTCTCCTTTACATGGAAATGAGCCAGTTAAGGTTGTTCGGGCATCTAGTACACATGCTTCCTGGGCGGCTCTGGGCACGTCTCACTGGGAGAAAGCCACGGGGCAGGCCAAGGACCAGATGGGGGGATTATATTTCCACACTGGCCTTGGAATGCCTCAGGATCCCCCAGGATGAAGTGGCTAATGTGGCCCAAGAATGGGAAGTCTGGAACTCTCTCCTCCAACTGTTGCCCCCGTGACCCGAGTCCGGATAAGAGGTTTAAGATGGATGAATGGACCTACGTATCTCCTACCACCAAACTGGCTACACAGCATCTTCAGACATTTGGATGTCATGCTAGATGTAGTGTGGTAAATACAAAATAAAAACCTTTTGACAGTATTTGGATGCAAATAAAGCATATTTAAATATTTTCTTTCTTCTTAAAATAAATAAATACAGATCTCGCTATCGTCACCTTATATAATGGCTTTTGTTTATTTCCACCCAAATGTTTAATAACAATATATGACTATTGACATACAAATAGCACAGTCTGTCAGTTAAGTAACATAAGAGGATTAAATGACTTAGGCCAATTTGTGTTTTGACTTAGGTAATTGTAAACCTGACTTATGTCAAATTATTTGTGGAGTAACTGACTTACTCCAGACTTAGGCAATGTTTCTGGCCTAAGTCACAAGACAATGTGAGTCACATTGGGCCCGATTCACTAAGCTGTTTACACCCATATTTTAAGTGTAAACAGCTTTATGGTCTTAAATGGGGGCGTGGAACAATGCAAAGAATCTTCCATATGAACGCGCCTTTGACCTTCAGGCAAAAATAAGAAACAACTGTGATCCGCACATATCAGGGATTTACACACCCCTTTGTGAATTGCACGTCGGTTTTTGCATAGAGAAAATACACCCTCCTTTAGACATTTTATTTACACCCATCTTTACACTTACATTTACGACCAGCTTAGTGAATCGGCCCATTGTCTTTGTGACTTAGGCCATAAAATGGCCTAGGTCACACTCTTGAGATAGGCCATTATACTACTGGAGTGGGAACAGCATGATCTTTTAAATAAGGATATAGGCGATTTTATCAGATGTGTCAAGTGTCATGAAGAGCTGATTTAGGCAAAAACATAAATTTCCTCAAAAAAATGACTTGGGCCATCATTCTAAGAAGGTGACTCCATGTTGTCTATAAAGTACAAACATTGAGTTTTAGTGTGAAATCTGCCATTACATACTGTACATAAAGAGTCAAACGACAATACCCACAATCCATCAGCATTCTACCAATTCGACAGCTGTATTAATTTACTTGATTGCATGGACTTTTCTCACATTCACGTCAGGCAAGTAGTAGCTAGTAAGTAAAGCCTTAAAGTCTTTTTTCTTTAGGTAGTTTTATGTTTTTTTTATACTTTGCCACCACGTTCTCACTCACTTACTCACTCCAGCCTACAGTGCTTTACAACTGCATAATATTCCCATAAACAATACACTTTTACATTTGCTTAGTTCTAGTTCTTTTTTTCTCCTTCTGCCTCTTCCTCCTCAAAATCCCTGTCCCCATCCGATTGCTGCGCAACAACTATAATTTCCATTTGCTTCTCCTCCCCCTTTATCACAGTGGCCCAGTGGTTCTATTCCTGCACTGATTAAACTTTAAATCCTTTCCCTGTCTATTGTCTGATCTCTACACCTGAGCACAGCCAAAATGGATTCTGAAACTTCTCAAATAGATGGCCCCGGTGCGGTAATTATTCTCAGCTCTCCCCATTTGGAACAGAATCACTCTCGTCTCTTTTCCCCCCTCATTTGACTATTGCGCTCAAACACAAAAGGTCAATACACGCATTCGACAATTTTCTCCTTGGCAACTCTGAGGAGAGTTGCCATTGAAATACAGAAGAACTTTTGGCTGAGCGCACAGTTTTCGCTCTTAGACTTAAAAGACTTAAAGAAAATCGATGGTGTTCACCTGTTCACCTGTCCATCCATTTGTGTGCGCCTTCATACCCCCCCCCCCCTTCACTCCTCATATTGTAATGTTATATTCTACATCATTTGATTATCATACATTCATAGCATCATACAGTATGGTAGCTATGGTTTTCTCTTGCCGTCTTCACAGAAAAAATGTTACAAAGGGGGTACTTAGATTCAGAAATCAGGAAAAGGTGCTACTGAAGCCCAAAACCTTTGCGAACCGCTCGCTTCCCACACACCCACACTCACTCAACCATGCACTCACCCACCCACAGTCCACTCACCTTGTTGGACGAAGGACCCGTACACAAACCACATGGAGTTGTACAGGGTGGTGGAGGACACTGCGCCCATGGGCAGTCGCGGCGGGTTCAGCCAGTTCAGCAGGTACACCAGGATGCCGACCAACAGCACGGTCCCGGCGATGCATGCCCACAGTGAAAGGTCGAAGGGAGCCAAGCAGGCAAACATGTCCACCGTGCGCTCCGCCTTGCGCAGTAGCACGCCCACCGAGTAGTCCATGTAGCGTGTGGTGAAGTCTACTGCGCTCTCCCGCTCTGGGGTGATGGTCAAAGCTGACAGGCCCACATCCGCACGCTATGGGCGGTGGGAAGCATGATGAGAGAGAGAAAGAGAGATGGTGGGGGGTCATTCAGAAAGATGATTTAGTAGTGTGCATGGCGTGAACAATGACAGGCAGTTAATAATGAGGTAATAAAGAGTTTGTACAGTAAGTGTGCCTGAGTAACGGGCATCAAATAGATGTGTGCACATCTTCGTCTATAAATCTTGTCATTTTAAGGAACAGCGAACAGCAGTTTTTAATTGTTTGCACGTGGGAGGGCTGAAGTTGACCCAAGCAATCCTATGATTGCCAGGAAAAAATATGCTATGCTAATATTCAGAAATAATGATAGCTAATTAAAATATTACCATTTCTCAATGCTTGGCTAGCAGCTGTAGATGGCTGTGCCATAGTCATAATTTAAGCTGCTGTATGATAGGTGTGTGTGTGTGTGTGTGTGTGTGTGTGTGTGTGTGTGTGTGTGTGTGTGTGTGTGTGTGTGTGTGTGTGTGTGTGTGTGTGTGTGTGTGTGTCTCACATACATGAGAGAGAATGTGTATATTGCGTGATTGTACATTTAAAGCTCTAAATGCTGAAAAAGAGCTGATATCAACTTGCTGCAACAATTTTGGCATTCACCCGCAACACACACACACACACACACATTTCCACTTTAGGCCAAAATCTGCTAATTTCACAGTTGGGTGAGGAAACAAAATGCTTAAATGGGCAGAAATTGTCACTTACACTGCATAAGAAGAATACTGAGACAGTATCCCTGCAGGATGTTTGTAGGCTGACACACCAGCATGGTGTGTGTGTGCGCACACGAGTACGTATGAGCGTGTGCCATATCATATATTACAGGATATATACTGTATATATATGACATGAGTCTCCATGTTTTGATGACAAACCTTTTTCGGCTTCAATAGGGCTTGCCAAACGACGACGACGTCGTCGACGTCGAAAGTTAAAATACTGCATCAGAACACGGCTCTGAGTTCTGAAAGCTAGACCCAGTATTCTGTCTGTTTCTCCTCTGTGTATTTTCAACATGGTTTGATATAATTTGTCTCACAGATTTTGCCATTTCTGGCAACAGACACAGTGGACAAAGTGTGTGCTATCTCTCTCCGTTAATTAATTGTCATCTTGGTTGTGTTTGATGTATATGTATAATGACACAGATGAGACCAGTGCTACAGTAGAACTGTTATTTTCTGGTGCCGGTGGGGAGGACATGCACAGGGAGCAAAGAGGGACAGGACAATACATACACCCTGTATTCATCCCCTTTTCGGGTACATACTGTAGCACAGCCTGAAATAATTATTGATCTGTTAACTACAGTAAGGACATATTCCATGATCTACCGTCTTCTTTGAAAATAAACAAACATTACTTGGTCAAGGCTGGTATGTTCAAAACAGACAATAACTCTGCAACGTTACATTCAAATACCTGACTTAGGCTGGTAGTAAGAGGATTGCAGCTGGTAGTGCTGAATAATAAAAAGGCTAAACAGTTTGCAAGGTTTGGTTATGTGTTAGCTATTATTGCTATTGTTGCCATAGAAGACACTGCTACCTCTCATTATATAACATAATGAAGTGATACTGTGCTGCAGGCGATCACTTGTGTATATTGTTGCACGTAATCTGTGCCGATGCCATATGAACCTGAAGTGTGTTCACACGTTGTTTAGTGTTTATGTCCTTTGCTGGCATTTATGCGGGCATAGATAATGTAACATATTTGCTTACGGCATTTTTCTGTCGCTTTGTGCGTTCGTGGGGTGATTCAGGGTGTGTCTGGAGAATATATTGAAACACACCCAGTACCAATTCACAACCAGACACAAACTCAAGAACTCAAAATCATCTTTTTATGGCTTTATGGCATCTTTGTTGTTTTCTTACTTTTTAAGCCATTTATTTCTTTGTTTATCTCTCTTTTACCCTTACCTGTAAGTAATGAAGGAAAGGAATATGAGAATTAACTATAATAAGGTGCATGGCACATACTGCATACTGCTGTATACAGCTCCACTCATGGAAACAGTACCTAGTTATATACCTACTGTAAAATCCTTGGCATAAATGTAACTTTGAGAGTGTGCAAATGGAACAAATGAAAACTCTGGATTTTACTGTCTCTCTCAGAGACAGTCTGGAACATTAAGTAATGGAAAACAGCAAGGGGGGGGGTTATGGGTAATGGGCCTGAAAATACTGCGGTGACCTCCAGCGGTATAAAATGTCACCACTTTTCTCATTCTTTCTACTCTTCTCATTTCTGTCTGTGTCTCCTCTCTCTCTCTCTCTCTCTCATACCCATTTGGGAGGTGTTATTTCTGCTGTGGCAGTGTAACTACTATTAGAGAGGAAATGTGAAGTACTAGTGCTACACTAGTGCTGTAGAGAGTAAAATCCTGAGTGTTCATTTAAACATTGAGAGTATACAAATGCAACCAATTATTGCTACTTTAAAAACAATAGTAAAACAAATCTGAGTACTTCTTCCACCACTGAAAAATACCCACAATATTGTATGTCTGTGTGTGCACGTAATTTCTCACCTTAAAGACTAGCTCTCCCATCAGTCCATTCCACTGTCCGTCTGGCTGCAAGCTGCCATATTTGTGGTCCGGAGCAACGTAGATCTCATACTTAAAGCCGAGGTAGGTAGAGAGGGCATCCAGGACATCTATAGAATAACCCTGATACTTCTTCGGCTTTCCCAGAACATTTTCCGACACCATCACAAAGGGCTCCTCCTAAAAGGAAAACCCATTGGTGAGTTAGTCAGTCAGTCAGATGATCTACCTAATATTTATTTGCTGGAACGACTTTTGGAATTTCAAATTCAATGCATGCATTCAGTGCATATTGTATATACTATACCAATTATTGCAAGTTGCTCAAGGAAGTCGCAACCGTTAAAAAAACCCAAATGTGAATTCCCTTGAAATGAAAATGATATGTACAGCATAAACAGTGCAGCTTTTTGGGACAATGCTGTGTTATCGAGTTACTGCTCAATGTGTATCGGCCCTGATTAACATTATCTGACAGTGTGCAGAAAATATATCTTACTTGATTCTTGATTGTACTGTACGTACTTATGTGTGACTTGACCACTTAAGGGCTTCAGTGGTTGAAGGTAGGGTAAGTGATTTGCTTTGGTTAAAATAAGTGTTAAATAGATCTATATTCTGATACTCATTGCTATAGTGTGTTTGCACAGTAACAGGAGTCTCCTTGTCTCTCCAGCTCTTTATAAAACAGAAAATGCATTTTCGTTTCAGTTTCATTTCCAATTTTATTCAACCAGGATAGAGAACTCAATCAGGATACAGATTAAACAAGTGGAATTGGAAGTGATGACACAAGAAATGAGCACACAAAATTGGAACTGGAACACTATACAAATGAAGCTTAAAAATGGGTACTTTCTCCTGATTGGCTGAGATTTTGACACCTACCGGAAAATGTATTTTCTGTTTATTAAAGAGCTGGAGAGACAGGGAGACATCTGTTACTGAAAAAAACACTCTATAGCAATGATTACTATCAGAATATAGTGTTTTAACCTTTTAACAAAACACTTTTTGTTTTAACCAAAAAATATCACTTACCCTACTTTAAGTGTTGTTTTCGACCAAAACAAATATTAATTGTGTGATGAATAACGATTCTAGCCAATCTACAAGCTCACAGCGCGTTGCATCACGACTCGATGTGAGCCTGTAGTTCTGCTGTTTTTTACATTTATTTTTTTTGAAAATGTCTTTCCACCTATAATGACATGCAAAATGTTACATAATGTTCTAACATAATAAAGAGTTGTTTTAATGTAATTCTTTTTAATGTATTTTATTTTAGAGAAGAGTGAAGTTTGAAGGACAATCATCTCAGACACTGAGGACATATTGCAGATTTTTCTCCTCAATAAGACTTAAGGTTATAGGTTTAGACAATTAGAGCTTTCTCTCTTTCATCCCACACTATCTGGCTTTCTCTTTGTTAATAAATCCCTATTGATGAGTGAAATGTTTCAGGCCAATATGTCTGGCAGATTTATGAGGGTCTGTGTGTGTGTTATTGACTGGATACTGGCTGCACATTAGACACACACAGATAAATGCACATGCACACACACACACACACACACACACACACACACACACACACACACACACACACACACACACACACACACACACACACACACACACACACACACACACACACACACACACACACACACACACACACACACACACACACACACACGCACTGTATTACACATTAACTTGGTGGTTTCTAATCCCTGCTAGCTCCAGCCGCTCAATAAGCTATTAGGCTGTGAGTGGACATGCATGCCAAGTCCCTCTCTCGCCACAGGCATCCATCAATCAAGGCACCACCCACTGTGCACTGGACCACACACACACACACACACACACACACACACACACACACACACACACACACACACACACACACACAAATAAGGACATCATGCGTTGCATACACACACAAACCAGCACATCAAAGTCCAGTCCCACAGTCGAGCATCCAGTTCTTCTGTCACAGACTGTGGTAACACACTCAACCAAAGCCCATTGGAGCATTCAGCACCACGGCCAGTGCCAAGGCCCAGGGAGCCCAGAGCTGGGAGCAGTGGCCAAACATGCCCACAAGTCTTTAGCAGTTGAGACTCATTCAACACATCTCTGACTTATGAAAATGTATGTTTCTGCTGTTGGTTTTAAATAGTACCTTTTTAGCCAGAGGGACGAGGAAGTGCCCAAGGCAAGGCTGCCAGATTTCAGAGAAGCACATGCCACGCTCAGAATAAACCGTTTGGGGAGATTTCCCACAACCAGGTTTAGGTCAACTTGCGCATTATTATTAGGAAAATTCAGATTGGAGCGCACGCACGCACGCACGCACGCACGCACGCACGCACGCACGCACGCACACACACACACACACACACACACACACACACACACACACACACACACACACACACACACACACACACACACACACACACACACACACACACACACACACACACACACACACACACACACACACACACACACACACACACACACACCACAGACCCATCCACCCGTTATCTTTCAAGGTACTGATGATAGGTTCTTGGTTTACCTATGATCCTAGATTGCTATGTCCTGTTTCCAAGATGATTGGTTCTTGGTTTACCTATGATCCTAGATTACTATTTCTATGCATTTTATGTATTACCTCGTGTTTTCCTTGCTTACTGTAAATCGCTCTGGATTAAGAGCATCAGCTAAATGCCTAAATTGTAAATTGTAAGGTACAAACTCTATACATACAATTGTAATGCATCTGTTAATGGTACATGTATCTAACTTAAGCTGCTTTATAAAGAAATAAACTATAATAAGCCTCTCAGCACCCCACCTTCTCTGTAAAATACACTTTTTGTGCAGAAAATAAAATATGTCCGTGAGATGGAAATTATTTTATTTACTCCACTGCGCCCTCTACAGGTCTGGTCAATATGAATTATTGACCATAGAAAACAGAAAATACACTAGCATAGAGCCCTGAGGGACTCGCTCAACCATATGGGGTTTAAGTGGTAAAGGTGCAAGAGGGGTTGAATTCTATTGTGACATCTACGCTCAATTCAACCATTTTAAACTGTTATGGATGAATGATTAATGGTTTATTTTAGTATAGTGGGATTCAAAGCATTAAATGCTCAAATGCATAAACAAAACTGTTGCCTTTGTTGGTTTCTCCACAAAAACACTTTCATGTCTGCTTTCAGTGCCATACAGCATGTCCGCAGGAATCCTCTCTGGACACCCACACAAGCACATAACACATTGAACATAATAGTCAGCTACGACCTTGGGGTCATTGTATATTGTGTAAGCTTCCATCCATCCAAAATGACAACCCCCCCCCCCCCCCCCCACACACACACACACACACACTGTATGTAGTGAAAATGTGTATGATATTTTACCAGATTTAGATGCACCTAAAGGACCAGAAGAACATAATGTCTAGTAGCTTTCCAGGTTTCCAATCTACCATATGCCACCTTAGCCACCCAATTTCCCTACACATAATGTCTGGGATACCTACAGTACTCCCTCACTCTACCCGTGCCTGTCCATCTCTCCATAATTTCCTTTAATATCGCTACCCTTCTCCCTCTCATTTCATCTTTCTCTCCCTTCTTCCCTTTGTTCAACCAGCTTCCATTCCATTGCCCCACCCCCCCCCGCATCCCCCTTTCCTCCTGCCTTCTCCACGAATTCGATTGGTGGCAATTTATCTCCAGTCTCCTCTCAGCTCGATGCAGCACAAGTGTTTTTTGGAGACATGATTGGGAACATGCAATTTCCCACTGAGACGGAGCGATGGCTTCTGAAGAGCTCTCGTGGGAATGTCACTGAGCCACGCGTCTGCTCGTGCTGTGTCAAGTGCCGTCGTCTTTGGACAGAATAAAGCCAGACTTATGTTCCGATGCCGCTAGCCGAAAATGGCAGACCTACAAGCTCATTCGCGGCGCGGCGTGAGCTTGTAGGTCGGCTATTTGCAGCGCGCGACACCGCCATGTGACGAAGTACGAATCAGGCTTTAGGAGGATTCCCCAGGGAAATTGGTCTGAAATGTGTTTCGTGTAACTCTGTCAAGTCTCTGTGGTGGAGCCAGCTGTGAACTGGTTTGAAAAAATAATTTTCCCTCGCAGTCTCCGCCTGAGGCAGATGGGAATTTGCAGGGCAATATTATCTCACCATGGGGAAACCATGCAGATTAAGAGACTTTGAAAGAGTGAAAGAGACAAACCTTTGCATGACCTCTCTTTCACTTTACTGGTCGGGGTTATTTTCTATTTACACGTATCATTTTAATTTCCCATTATATCCCACATTACTGTGGTATGTGTTGCATTGAGGGACTGGGACCAATGACAAAGAAAGCCATAAACACATAATTATAGTGATAGACTATAGAGTTACCTCTACAGTGGCCATTTAACCTGCCAATACAGTCTGATCAATAGCATTGATCTAGAGACATTGGCCCTTATAGTGTTGAGATCTCATCACCAATTAACAAATCCATAAACATAAGAGTCTAGCTGATTGGAGAGAGGAAGAGAGTGCTAGTGTGCGTGTGTGTGTGCGTGTGTGTGTTTGTGTGTGTTGTACAGTAGGCTACATACTACATGGTATAGATGGAACAGCCTGAGCTCCCAGCAAATATGTCGATCAAGTATACATTCACTCATTTTAAGTGTAAAAATAAGGATGAGGATTTTACTGTGTACTCTATACTTTAATTCTTTGCATGATATTGTACAAATTCAATGTGTTTGTGATAACCACGTGGACCTGAGCACAAAACAAACCCTCCCTAAACATGACCAAAACTTTACCCTAACCACTTTATTCTAATCATAACACGCACACGAAGGTCGCAATGGCCATCCTATTCACAAAGTGACAAGACAATTTAGAAGAAACTTATGATGATACAAACACAGAGACTCCCACCCACACACACAAACTTGTAAATATCTATTATGCAGACATGCAATTTCTCATACTATATGCCCATACAAACATCCATACATAAATAGATTGCAATTGTTGTATTCATCATGTTGTCAACATGTCATAATGCATGTCCAAAAACAGATTAGAATGAACCTTGCAGCCAGTCTCAAATAGCACAGACAAACTAGGCAACACTCTGGAAACTTCACACTAAGACTGTCTGGAGGCACTCTCTAAACGGTGTAAGTCAACTGGGAAAACACTCACACACGAATGCATAGTGATAAGATATTAGAGATATGATAAAATGTAGGGAGGGAAGGAGGGGGAGAAAGAGAGAGAGAGAGAAAGAAAGAAAGAGAGAGAGGTCCCTAGCCTCTCTATTCTGGGCATGTCATAATAGGCGAAGAATCCCCGAAAATAGCACATCTTACAAGCCTACAACGTGTCGGAAAGTGATAGATATATAATCCATAACGCGCCTTACCGTGGCGTGTTGTGGGCTATTTTCAGGGAAGAGATATGAAGTAGAGGAGGGGGAAAAGTGAGCGGACTAAGTAGAGAGCCCTGGGGGACTCTGGTCAGTGTAGTATGGATGCTGTCATGTAGCTATGTGTGCACAGCTACACATACAGTACACAAGCCACCAATGCCAATACTGGCAGTGTTAAGAACCATTCCATGCTCTTTTCCCTTGTGACTGTGATGAAAATTCTCACATCAAAAAAGAATTAGAAGGGAAAGAAGCCATTGGTGGAAGCTATAGTCCAGAAGAAATGTCTGGCATCATCTATTTCTTCCCTACTTCCCACTTCAAAGGTGGGATATGAAGAATTTACGTCTGTGAATCTTTAACGCACTCCAGGGACTTGCTCAAATCGACGCTGCAGGCGAGACAGGGAGGAAGCTGGAATCTCAATATCATGGACAAATCTGTTGGTATTCATCTTCTCCTTCTATTCTATGAAATGGACAGGCATGCTGAGTTAACTCAACTTCCTGCCTGCTTGTGCCTCGCACTCACCCCTTCGATTGCATCAACACTCTGTCTCTGTCCGCGTATTTATCCCCCCCCCCCCCTCTCTCGACAGAAAGAGTGGTGGAATGATGGAGTAAAGGATTGAGGTTGAGGTTGGGCACACTGTATCCAAGTATCCAAAAATGTCAGAAATTCCACCAACTGCTTTTCTCACCAAGCAAAAAATGATATAAAGACAGTGGAGTTCCTAGAGCCTAGGTCTGGGAGATAGTCCACACCTGATTTTGCATTCATATAGGGACGGGTGGATGTGACATGAGTAGTAGAGCATGCACAGGTGCACACACACACACAGACGCGTGGACGCGCGCACACGCACGCACACGCACACACACACACACACACACACACACACACACACACACACACACACACACACACACACACACACACACACACACACACAGTCAGGTTGTACTCACCAGAACAGTAACTACTCGAAGCACCACTCCTCTCATGTTATTCTCCAGTTTCCTGTCTGACAGCGTGCCGTTCAAACCGTGGACTGGATCCCATGTTGCCAGCTATAAAAGCACACACACAAACACAAAATATTTTGAATAGGTCCAGAATTATAGGCTTTTCCACCTTTCAAACATTTAGGCACATTAATGCATACAAAGCAAATTTACTTTCATACTGTACAATGTACAAAAATATATATTTATTAGCAAATACATATATAAAATAGTAGCCTGGCATGGCCAGACTGATATCACTGCGTAGTGCGTAGTTATTAGTCTGAAATATCTGCGTGGAACCTGCATTTCCAAGGGGCGAATTCAAAAAATGCCTCTGGTGATAAACCCGCCCCATATTTGCATACTGGGCCCTGATTGGTGCCCTACAACTTCGGGGGAAGGGCAATCCAATCACAACCGAGTGGGGCCAGACCAAATCTGCAGAGGGTTATTATTATTTTTGCACTGGCAGATTCGTCTGGTTTCCAGGCTAATAAAGTAGATCATGAGAGACAATTTAGAGAATTAAACCTACACTTTGTAACCTTTATGTCCTACCTGGTATTTGAACCCAGGTCCCCCGCACAAGTGCTGCCATGTTTTACCACTGAACTAATAGAGCATGCCTACTTGCTCAGGGGAGAGGCTGAATTTTCACCTTCAGGCAGTACCTCTCGCCAACCAGTAGTGGTCATACTAGAAGTTGCCGGTTCACGCACCGGTCTGTGTCCCAGTGTCCCTGACACTTAGCCCTAACTGCTGGCTTTCAGATCCAACCGTTATTGCATACAGTAGCTTTGTAGAAATAATGTATATGGTCAAATTGATATCATGCATAGACGTATGAAGTCTGAGGCCACATGAAAAGCTAATATACCTGGGTTTACAGAACATTGTATTCTTTTGTCTTGCTTTTTAGTTATTTTGTCTGGCTTTTCTGAGCCTTTATTGATGGAGATAAGATATAAGACAGGAAACAGGAAGTGCCCGGGAGCAGAAACGGGGACCGGCACCAGGCACCAGAGCCCAAGCGGCACGCGCCCCCAACTACTCGCCCGCACGACTTTTATTCAAAGCTCCCTCGTGAATCTGGGGCTAGACCACCGTGTCTCTCAAATTACATCATATTTCCAATCCTATCCCCAGGACCACATTATTGAAGTCCCAAACCCTGTTTTCTGTGTCGACGAACAGCCTTCTGCTTTTAACCCATTCACTCCGGTAATGCATCTGTGTCATTTTAGATTTGAGCTATTATTTTATAATTTCGGCTATTTTTTAACAATCTTGAACAAAATATTTTACCAATGTTCGCTTAAAAATATATATATATTCAAAGATTTGCACAAATTTTCACAATATTTAAAAAGAAATAGCAGATCTACAAGCTCTATAGCGCGTCACTCTGCTATTTTTGAATGGCCAAAGAAATCTTAAAATGACATGCGTTCCCGGATTGAATGGGTTAATAAAATATTGTTTTTAGCTTCAGAGATCAAAGTTTCCCTGAAGAGAGAGCCTGTGCAATTGTTTTTTGGTTTTTGGCAAAGAGTGATTTAGCTGTCTGCTGTTCAAAGACAAACACACTCAAACACATGTGGCACGCAAAGCAGCAGAGAGTGATTTGTTGTTCAAAAGAAAAACAAACGCACCAGAGCAGCAGAGGGCATGCTATTGTGGATAATACCAGATATTATTTCTTTCCAAAGCCTAATGTTACAGCATAACATGCAATTCACGTTCAACTCTGACCAGCTCCTCTGTGAGATCTACAAGGACTAGTGGTTCTCAACCTGTGGGCCGGGGGCCTACCGGTGGGCCGTGAGGATATTGCTAAGTGGTAGCCTGGCGTAGAAATCGCAGAGTGCAAATTTTTTTTTTGCACTCGCAGATTCGTCTGGTCCCAGGCTAGCTAAGTGGGCCCCCCAAAAAATTGGCAAAACATTTTTAATTCATTGTGATACCACTAAATAGCGAACTTAAAGTGTACTATGTTAGTTTCATTGATCCAAGACGGAACACAATCAATCTTCTCCACCAGACCTAGATGTTCAGCAGTCTGAACATCTAGGTCTGGTGGAGCCCCCCCCCCAACAGATCTGCTATTTTTGAAAAACCTTTAAAATTTGTGCACATCATTGAATATACATGTATTTTAAAGCGAACATTTGTAACTGAAATCTTTGCTTCTGGGGGTCCCTGGAACAAAACATTTTGAGATGGGGGTCCGCGGCCAAATACATATCTAAAAATGTTTTCTAAATCCTAATAGTATGTTGCTGGTGAGTGGTGCTCCAACTTTTCCATGTCAAGGACCCCCAAAATGATATGTATTTGGCCGCGGACCCCCATCTCAAAATATGTTGTTCCAGGGACCCCCAGAAGCACAGATCGGAGTTAAAAATTCGCTTTAAAACAAATATATAAATATATATATTCAAAGATTTGCACAAATACAATAAAATAATTTAAAAAAACATACAATTTCGGAGGTCCTTCACATGAAAAAGTTTTAGAACCACTGATATTATAGCAACATAAGTGTTTCAGAAATATTTTACGATTTAGAAAACATTTAGTAGAATCGGAACCTCAGGCCTTAATGGGTTAATAAACCGTGCATATATACACCCATATACTATTACTCACTGTTGATAGACTGCACATATCCATTCATATATTGTATTGTATTCATTCGTATTCACTGCACATTTATATTTATTGATAGACTGTATCCGTTGTTTCAAATCTCCGCCAGTGTTTCAGACCAACACATATACCCACTGGCATTTTTTTAGGCTATTCATCACTTTTCTGAGGAAAAATACAAGTGATATTGACAAAGTGGGAAGTTGGCAAGTCATATTTGAAAAACTTATATTACGCTTAATAATTTGTGTTCTCATGCCCTGTAGCTGGCCACTTTTTGAGGTCAGAAGAATTTGCTGAGCACAACATTCATAAATGACAACATTCTGTTATTTATTGGACCAAAGACTATAGAAAAGTAATGTTTCATTCTTAGGGGGCAGAAGAGAAGGTGATCAATCAGTGACAACTGTATATTACCAGGCTACATGGTTTTCATAGCGTTCTGACCAACAGAATCACATGGTTTTAGGTGTATTATTATGTTGTTGGTTTTTCTTTACAATGATTTTGTTATGATTGGGCATTCTTCTAGGGCTGCAAGTACTCACTGTCACCATTCTGTCTCACCACACACACACACACACACACACACACACACACACACACACACACACACACACACACACACACACACACACACACACACACACACACACACACACACACACACACACACACACACACACACACACACACACACACACACACACACACGTACGTTGAGGAGTAACACTGCAGCCTTTTTCAGCCTGCAGGGGGTGATGTGGAACTAGGATCTAGGGCTACATTGTAGCTACTGTCTGTGTAAATGAAATACAGTCTGCTCCCTCTCTCTACCTCTTACACACACACACACAATCCAAATCCTTAATGTTCTCTCCGTCACTCTAGCGTCTAGCCTATCTCTGTGTGTTTATAATGCAGTCAAAGCGCAGCGGCATTTATAATTTTGTGTTTCTCTGAAGCCAGCTATTCCTTGGGAAGATAAACAGGCTAACCTTTATTTCTGAACACGGAGGGCTTGCTACAGTAATTGCCTTGGCTTTTGTTGCTCTTTCTCTTGTTTGGGGGCCTCTTTCCTGCTCTGTCTCTGCCTGAATCTAGATCAGTCAGTGCTGCAGTCACCACAGAGATATTCCTCTCGAGTCCCTGTCAATACTGTGTAGTCCCTTGATCAGTGCACCATATCCCTTTATCTGTCATGTGTCCACACGCTCACAAAATGTGCCTCTGTGGGAAAATGTCTGCGCTCCACCTGCAACCACCCCCTGTTATTATACTGTAGCCTATGTGTGTGCAATAGCTGCTGCGCACGCTTGTGAGCGCGCATGCTATTAATGCCGTCAAAATGATGGTTCTCCTGTACTGCAATTTCAAGCCTGAGATCATGGAGGCAGAGAATGTGAATGTGAAACTGAGACAAAATGAGACAGAGAGAGAATGAGAGAGCACAAATGCAAGGAGAGCTGATAGATGAGGTGAGGGGCGATGATGAGAGGGACTCATAAAAACTGAATTTACAGCATGGCAGCAACTCTAAGTGCTTGTAAAAATCTGAGCGCATCTAATCGATAAAACATTAGTGGTGTGGCTGATAGGCAGCCGCATATTGCAGGTAGACCTGCGACACTGACCCCACAGTAAGGAACCACGTAAAGCGTGTTATATAGAAATATACATACAGTACATGTACAGTATACAGTAGGCACGCAAGCAAGTATGAAAACACACAGAAACACAGGTGCATACATACTGTACACAGCGAAGCAAACCCATGTGGAAGTCATTCTAAATACACATGGGTAAGCAGGGCTGGGCACATGACACAAATGTACAGTACGCATGGGTGTGAAAACAGACACATAGCAATATGTCTACTGTGCAAACACCAACTCCCAAAGAAGCAGTAGACATGCTGGTACTGTATGTCGGGCTAAGCCAACATGGCAAACATGAAGAGCCTTATTTAGATGATCTATGGCACAAGATGGCACAAGGTCTAAAGTGCATGTGTGTCGGGGATGTGTCCAACTCCACTTTTGCTTGTTGGAATTTTAAGGCATATTTTGACTCTGGATTCATGGGTGTGTTTTGGGCACAACATGAATTATTAGACCAATCAGTGTCTTCTCCCATTCCCAGGCAACACCAGCAGCAGTATTTAGCTTCTGTGTTCTGAGAAAGTTACGAGGTTCCATACATTGTCTATGGCAAGGAGCAACCGCTGCCTTCCCCACTGCAAAGTGGAAAAGTAGAGAAAAGTTCAACTGTATACTGCTGCAGTATACAGCCACCATAAGCACGTTATGATCTGCTGCCACTGCTGGTGTGAATTTGGCGTTAGAGCCAGGTGCGCTTGCACCATGACACATTGCTCTTTAAATAACAGATATGGTAAGTTGGAGAGGCCCGCAAGCGGTTTTCTGCTGAGGAAACATATCTGCTTGTTTACAAAGTGACACGGGAGCAGCAGGAAAAATGTGACGTAATAATGTCAGGAAAGGGGGCAAATAAAGCTCTCCACTTACCGAAAACATCAAGTGGAAATGAGTGGTGTGCCACGTAGGCTACCCTCCCTGGCCCTGCTGCTGCTGACATAATTTTGGGCATGCAGAGCAGCACGCCTTCCTCCGGTAATGTCCCCTCATTTATGTCCTACAGACATCCGGGCTGTCTTGACTTATCAACTTTTAAATAATCGCATGCTCATTCTCTCTCAGTTAGGTTCTTTATTTAAACCACCTATTAGAGCATGACAGGGATGCTGCATCACAGCCCCTAAATGGATACTGGTGACCTATTACTGTACGGTGCACAAAGAAAAAGACAAAAAGAGGGTTCAAGAAAATCTTACATGACGAGCGGTGTTCACACATATATTTTCTATCAGCAATAAATGTATGGCAGGCTACTTGATAAAGTACTACTTTTTTCTCTGTCTCTCTCCCCTCACCAATCTCCCCTCTACGTGCAGAAATACACCCAGCGAGAAATTGATACTTCTAAACTGTTCTATTCTTATTTATTTTTTCTCTTAATCGTCATATTCTTATCAATCGCAAAACTGACTTGCAAAATCAAATGGTTAAAACATTTAGCTTCGATTTCCGACCACAAAAACAATTTACGCTTTTGGTACCTCCTAGCATGATAAATTGACTGAAGTCACCAGGCACTCACTTCTCGATTCAATAATATATGGATAATCTCACCGGGATCATTAATAATTTTTGAACCTCAATGTTGAGTCACTCAGCAAAATTGAGTGATTTGCTGAATTTGGATGGATTTTGATTGCAAACCATCCTATAGCTTAATCTACTGTACTATCTAATGCACTCTTTACCTGGGAATGCCACGCTAGGGATGTGCACCGGACTTTAGACGAGGTCAGGGCTGTTCTCGCTTTCTGTATTTTGTCACTCCACCTAAGATAGCGATAGGTCAACAACAGACCAACCACAGATCATTTTAAAATTGTGTCACAGTCAGATGGGCAGAAATATATTTGCTACTTAAACAATGTGGGCAAGGTTTTTGTGATCAAGCTCTGAGGAAACCTTAACCATAGGAAAACTAGCACCCCTATTCAGGGATGAACATTCTGTGAAAATGTGGGGTAGGGGGGGAAAAAGGTATAGAAGGGGAAAAAGGAAGGGACCTAGTATAGACCCCCTGGGGACTCTGGTCAACAAAGTGCATACTATAGGGTACACTTCAGTGTTTCATGAAGGCCTTAGCAATTGAATCAGGCTGTCTTGGGGAATACCTTCCCTTTATAAAACTGCATGGTACAGACCAATGAGTTAGATTTAGTTACAAATTGTTGATTGTTTTGATGTCATGTAGTATTTTTTCAGGCGCTGGAACTTTGGAACTGCCATCTCCACTCTGCCCTTGAGCAAGGTACTTATCCTCGAGTTCTATGCCATGCAGTAATGAAACCAAAAAAAGTTTCCATGAAAGCTTATTTAGAAAAGCACTAAGGCCTCTAGTGCCTGTCAGACCAGCTATCAGTCATTGTCAAATCACGCTGTATCTTTGACAGAGATGCAAATTCCCTGAGGATTACTCAAACATAAGAGACCTGCAACATAAACCTAGACAACAACAACAAACATTGTAACATCAAGGCCCAGTGTGTGTCTGTTTAGTTTTAGTTTATTAAACATCAGTGGATGAGATGAGGAAGATCCATTCAATCATCATCACACCGGGCTATACAAAAGCTACATGTATCCATCAGTATCAGACTACCTGCCTTTGTTAACAACTCTGTTTGTAGTGGAAAATATTATGCACATACATGCTGTGCATACACACACTCGCACACAGGCACACAGAAACGTGTCTGTCTGTCTGTCTACAGTATCTATCTTATTTTGTATTACCACTAAGAAATAGAGAGAAGCCAGACATCATGGGGTGAGAGACAGTGTGCGTGTGTGTGTGTGTGTGTGTGTGTGTGTGTGTGTGTGTGTGTGTGTGTGTGTGTGTGTGTGTGTGTGTGTGTGTGTGTGTGTGTGTGTGTGTGTGTGTGTGTGTGTGTGTGTGAAGAGAGAGTGAGATAGAGAGAGAGATGAAAGGACAGGGGGAAAAGGACAGAGCCTTGCTGCAATATTATGGCAAAATTGGATACACTATGCTGTCTGAATATCAATAATTCCACTCGACGTTTATGTTTTGACTGGCCAATAGCAAGCAAGTGTGAACCCAGACCTGTGTGTGTGTGTGTGTGTGTGTGTGTGTGTGTGTGTGTGTGTGTGTGTGTGTGTGTGTGTGTGTGTGTGTGTGTGTGTGTGTGTGTGTGTGTGTGTGTGTGTGTGTGTGTCTGACGCGTGCGTGTGTGCGTGCGTGTGTGCGTGCGTGCGTGCGTGCGAAAAGCTAAAATGGCTGCCTGGCTAGCAACGAGGCCCACTGCCTCTCCTTATCTTCACAGTACCAGATAAAGGCTAATTTCTCCATGACTCTGCAGTATCCTTATGTGTGCATCAGTTGTTCTATGAGTGTCTGGGTGTGTGTGTGTGTGTGTGTGTGTGTGTGTGTGTGTGTGTGTGTGTGTGTGTGTGTGTGTGTGTGTGTGTGTGTGTGTGTGTGTGTGTGTGTGTGTGTGTGTATGCGTAGGCTGCTTACATCCTGCCATTAGCAGCACACACAGTTTTTGGGGACTTTCTCCCCGTTTTCTCGAGTTGTTATCGCTGTATCTGTTTTACCCTCATGTCTTTTTAAAGCTGCACAATGCAATGTTTTTACGAAGAAGAAAAAATATGTAGAGAGATTGCAATCTCACAACGTTAGTCCTACACAGTACAACCAGTGGCGCAAGTAGTAAAGTATTGTATCATACCTGTTATTTCTTAATGCCACTTGGGGCCGCCAACAGACGTGAAGTGTGAAAACTTTCCGTGCAGCTTTAATAGACATACTTGAAATTTTCGGCAGGTACAGTATATGGCACATTGCATCTTTAATCA
Source organism: Gymnoscopelus microlampas (assembly GCF_963454915.1). Lineage (NCBI taxonomy): Eukaryota > Metazoa > Chordata > Actinopteri > Myctophiformes > Myctophidae > Gymnoscopelus > Gymnoscopelus microlampas. The sequence goes on from NC_139941.1 coordinate 26,556,401, forward strand.
GATAAGGGGGAGTACACACACACACACACACGCACGCACGCACGCACGCACGCGCATGCACACACACATTTTTTCAGAAAACTGTTGGGATTTATAAGCCATTTTTAGAATCGGCCTGTCGCACAATAATGTGTGTGAGTTGGTGAGAAACTAGATAATTACCAGCCTCTGTCGTAGATGAGAATTTAATTCCCAAAAGGTTACAATGTACAGTAGGTGGTAGTAAAAGCATTACAGTGCTGTGCACTGCTGGGTTAGGTGAAGCCAAACCAAAGCCACATGCACAGTAACCATGACAAATATGCACACGTGCCGATATGCACAGTTGCGCACGCGCGCGCACACACACACACACACACACACACACACACACACACACACACACACACACACACACACACACACACACACACACACACACACACACACACACACACACACACACACACACACACACACACACACACACACACACACAGTGCAGTGACAACTGAAGCTAAACCTAAGCAACACAGACCACTGAGCTCTGGCAAGCTGTCCCGCTACGTTTTGCTATGCTAAGCTAGCGCAGCTAGCCCTAGACACAGGGGGCTTCTCCTTAGCTTCCACACTAACATCGCAGACCTCACTCGCCTGACCTAAATCCACAAGAGTTGAACCATCATCACAAGAAAAAGGTCTGTCAAAAAAACATTATCATCATCAGTTTTTGAATTAAATACTAAATCACAACCCAAAAAGGTGCATCCAGCCACCTATGTAGGGTCAAGACTTTATTCCACCAGTGTTTCCCAGACAATTAGACCCCATGAAGTCTAGCTTCTCTCTATTTCTCAGTGGTAATACAAAATATGACGCATGTTAGACAGCCAGCCAGACAGACAGACAGACAGACAGACAGACAGACAGACAGACAGACAGACAGACAGACAGACAGACACACACACACATAGATACATAGATAGATAGATACAAAGATAGATAGAATCCCCCCTAAATCAATGTATGATTTCAATGTGAAATAAAAAATGGAACACCCACCCTTCCACCCAACACAGTTTGTCATAATTTAGCACTGTCATTGGCCATTTGAATGCGTAGCTTGGCGATCAACTAATTTCCTGTAACACTGCTGGGCGGTATCGTTAGCAAACCATTAGCTCACACTACGCAGGAATTTTGCATAAGGCAGGCTGTCACCTGCCTTAATTTAGTTGAGTTTCAGCAGAGCGCTCTCACTAACAAAGCTCTGTGCAGTGCAGGTATGGAGCCTGTCACCAAGATTTTTGCTGTCACAAGTGGAGAGGCAAAATGGACAAGTAAAAGGTACTCCTCTCTTCAGGCAAAGAATATCCTACCACCTGTAAGGTGCAAAGCATCAATGGGCGTCCCCATTTTTCAACTTCAGAATCCCAGAGAAATGTAATGCTCCTAGGCAAGTGTGTCACTGACAAGGTTATTCTATTAATATTATGTGCACTTTTTCATTTAACATTTAGCATGTGGTTGGTGGTGGGGGTAATTGTGTGCTGTAGTCTGTCATGTTTAATTATGTATGATCGTTTTTTGAAAGAAACATTGTACATTGGATGTTACTGTATATTCAAGATTCCTCCTCCGTTAACACTGCATCTATTTCTTCTCCTGTCACATCCATAATGCAAAGAAACCTTTTAGCTGCTTCAACAATGACTCTTGCCTGATTTTCTCTTATGCTCTGTCACAGTTTTACTACTAAGGCCAACAATGTACTATAACTATAACCTGGTCCATACTACAGTATATCCAACGTTCTCCATCTCAGTGTCATGTCTCTCATCTCATCTTTGGACTTTTCTTCAATCCTCCTAGCACATCGACTATTCAGTAATCTTCTCTACTCTTTGCTCTGATCACTTCAACTTCAGGAGGCATCTCATAGAGTCCACTTCCTGAGCTCTACTTCACATTAGGCTCCTTCATCTTCCTTCACATCATCAGTCACTTATCTTTCTTTTAGTTTCACCACCTTGGACATCTGTCACACTTCATTGCGTTCTAACACCTCTTGCTCTGAATCGGCCTCGGTATGCCATCACTAGCTAACTCATGTTAGCTAAAAATACACTCTGTTAAATTAGCTCAGTCACAACATAGCAAGAGTGACAGACTCAATAATTTTCACCGTCTTTGAAGCATGATGAAAGCCTCAAGCTAGCAACCACTCACGCAAATCCCTTGAACTCCTTCAGCTACTCTTCTACAAGTGTCAATACTGTAGGTGGGGAGATAACTGTAGAGAGCGTGAAACCTATGATCTGAATAGTCATTCTTATACATTCTTATAGCCGGTGAAATAATAGTGAAATGAAAGTGTTCCTATTTTTTTTCTGGGGACCCCCTGGAAGCCCATCAAGGGCCTCAACATTTTAGAAGGACCCCACCTATATACCCCTGGAGCCCTATCAAACAGAGGAAAACAAGATACTCTATTATTATTATTAGCTTTCTTTTTATGTTCATTACAAGATTATTTGCAAATGCAAACTATTTAAAAATGTTTTTCAAAATAGTAAAAAATGGCGCACACGACAGGGCCCTAGGTTCTATTGCCTGACAGCGAGTTGCGGGTTCGATTCACAAGCCCAGCGACCTTTGCTGCGTGTCACTCCACGTCTCTCTCTCCCTGTCTGTCTACTGTATTATCCAAAATAAAGGCAGAAAAGCCCCCCCCAAAAAAATATACATATAAAAAAGAAACATTAAGAGTGAACCGAAACTGAACTAAGCTCATCAGTGTCCTTGTCAGGGGAGAATGTTATTGTGAAACATTATACACAAGGTGATGTTCATTTGTAGCTTTAATTTTTTGAGCGATCCCTAGTAGAGACCACTACTGCAGTCACAGCCATTAGAATAACAGAGATGCAAACATTCAATAGGTAATAAATAGCTATTGGTTTATTTATATCCCACTCACCAGCAGCAGCTGCTGTCATTTTGCAGAAGTGATGAGTGAGATCCTATTAATCTCCCAGTGGCCCTGTTATCTTTTCATGACCGCTTGATGTTTTTCACATTGCTCAGTGATCCTCCCTGCTATTCCCCTCTGCAAACAGGATTTGTTTTCATAAACGCAAGAAATCATGTCTTGTATATATCTTTTCACTTGCAGAGTAGCATTTCTTGCCGTGCTGCGCTTATATCAAAATGATTGGTATTTGATTAATTAAGCTAGCAAGGTTCTGCGCTGATCAATGACAATTAGATGTTTTATGGGTGTACAGAAGAAGGAGCTAACAGCTAGGAATGGGTTGTGGGGTTGTTGTCGTCAATAAAGTGTTTTGCCTCCATCTCCGTTTCCAGTAAGTACTAAGCTATATGTCAATGTGGGGATAACACGTACAGACACTCATGCACTCACTGGGGATTTGCCGATGAGGCAGATTGTGGGCCAAAGTGTAATATATTATACATTTTGGCCCACATAGTGTTGTTTTATGTGGCCCATGAGGTGTACTGCTATAACATAATAAGCAATAGATTTCATTCACTTCCCACCCACTCACACACACCTGTCTGTACTGTAGGTGGTTCGAGGGATGTCAGAGAACACACATTTAAAAGTGATTGCAGCACAGTATGGGAGCCAATGTTTACTGTTACAACAGACCCTTTCACTACAGTACATCCACACACACGCACGCACGCACGCACGCAAAGAAATGGTAGAGATGGAGAGAGTGGTGGCAATGGGAACAGGGATGAGGGACTCAGAGGAAGTCAATGGTTGTGGGTGTAGACCACGAGAGGAAACTAGTTGAATAATTGCTGACAGAATCAGAATCTCAAAAAGTATTTATTGACAGGTCAATGTGGGGGGTTCTAATGCTGAATACTTCTTGGGAAAGTAAAATTCTCAGCGTTCATTTATCCGTGTGTAACTCTGAGAGCAGGGGCGTCAATTGGGTATGGCAGGCTATTGCAGCTGCCATACCCTGGCTCCAGGGGAGAAAAAAAAATAAGTACTTTTTTGATAATAAATCGGGAAAATCAGGCAAAAATAAGAATTAAATAACATAACCCTAACCTAACCCGAATCCTAACCCTAAAACCGAAATAAAGTAACCAAAAACTGGAAAAAAACGAACCCAACCCGCCCAGAACCGCACAAAAAAATCGCGCGCGCGTGCATGAGGTCGCGTGCATGCTGCCATACCCTAGCTTTTGCTGAACTGACGCCACTGTCTGAGAGTGTACAAATGGACTCATTTTTACACTCTCAGAACTAAATGAACACTGAAGATTTCACAGTGTAACATCTCCTGTGGTGGAACATTCAAAATGACATTTAGATTTTTCCATTCATTAACGGTCTGGCCCTTTTGTCTCTGCTAGTGGTGTTTCTTCTGTCAAACAATGACATGTCTGCTATTCTCTGTCTCTCTGCTATTGTCCCCTCCTCTAATAAACAGTCACATGTGTGCCACTGCAGCAAAGCGACAGTCACCAAGCAAGGACACGATGCACAAGTTGCTGAGCAGCTTCATCCCCCCTCCTCTCCCCTCACCACACACACACACACACACACACACACACACACGCACGCTTGCACGCGCACACACACACACACACACACACACACACACACACACACACACACACACACACACACACACACACACACACACACACACACACACACACACACACACACACACACACACACACACACACACACACACACACACACACAATGCCAAGTGGGGACATGTCTGTCATTGCAGTCTTAGAACAGCTTGCAGACCTAAACACAGAGCGATATCAACCCTCCTTCTCTCTTTCTCTTCTCTTCCCTTCTTCCAATCCCTCTAATTCCCCTTCTCCCTCTCTCTCCCTCTCTGTGTGTCTCTCGCTCCATTCTGTGCCAGGGAGGGGACAGCTTGTTGCGGTAGGCAGTTCCGGCCACAGAGAGCAGTGGTATCAGTCTACTCTGCAACACCAGCTGCCTAATCACAACCTTACTGCTTGTTTGCGTCCATCCACCCTGCTCTTCCAGAGAAAAGCAGGTCCAATCTTGCCACACAAACAGTCAAATGAACACTGAGGATTTTACTGTGCACCTATTCTATTCTATTCTATTCTGCTGCCCACAATCTCAATCATTCTCAAAGTCTTCTTTCATTTTCAAAAAATATATATATATTCTTTATCATTTTATGACATTAGCACTCTCCTCGTGTTTGATGTTCTTGCTAGAATATGTATAATAAACTATTATGGAAAGGAAATATGCCTATTATGATTGCTGTGTCTTTGATGCCACCTGGAAAGCAATTATTGTAGAAAAAGCCACTTAGGCTGGGTTTTGCCCCACTGCTTGCCTCCATAACAAAATTGGATTTCTGCAAAACAATTATGGGTGGATGAGTGAGATGAGATGAGTGAGAACACATTACATTGTCAACAGCGGTTGTATTATCTCTTTAATAGACAAAAAATAAATAATCCCAATGCGTTTTGACCTTGACAAGGGGAATTCAGGAGGACGACAGGAACAGTGATGTTGAGAAATGTACAGTGGATGAGGAGAGAAATTTACAGTGGATGAGGACCTAGGTATACACATAGAAACAGACAAACACAAACAGACAGACGCGCACGCCCACGCGCACACACACACACACACACACACACACACACACACACACACACAGCGTGGAAATCCAAAAAACTGAACAATTTGCTGAATGGGAGGAAGAATAATCATTTACAGCCTCCTATCTATCCACATGAAAAACAACTGACATAAAAGTCACATGCTGTTGTTATCATTGGACACAACTCCATCAATGACTGTGGTCATAAACAGCCCAAGAAGTTCAACGAACCCTGTTAATGTCTTAAACAACTGGTTTCTTATTGTGGTTAGCTTTTTTTATAATGAACAGGATGTCAAACTGGAGTGATAATAATTTGGTTTTAGGGTCTGCTGTAAGTACAAAACTGGTATCATTTAATAACTCTTATGCACTCACATGCCCATATCTCTTTAAATTCACTGCCTCATTTACATTTATCCACTCTCGTTTAAGGGTCGGGAGTAGCTCAATGAAGACACAGACACACTCACATATTATGCACACAAACAAAAACACAAACACGCGTGCAAGTAGGTGCGCATGCTCACCTACGCATCCACCCTCAGTCAATTTAAACAGGTCATTACAACAACAAATAGCAGCAGCAATAACGACAACAAGCCGTTTTGATTTCCCAGTTGCGCTGCAAACTATTTTATTGCCTGCTTGACTTGTTAGGACGTGTTTGCATTTGAAGTTGTAGGAAGGTGAACCGTTAACTTGTGTTTGTTTGCTTGCATGTGTTTATATGTGGTTTATACGCTGCGTGTGTGTGCGGCGTGCGCGCGCGTGTGTGTGTGTGTGCGGGCGGGCGGGCGGGCGTTTGCGTGCGCATTTGTCAATCTGTGAATTTATAAGTGTGTGTGCGCGGGTTGCCAACATGTCTGTGGGCCGGCAAGAAGATTAAGCAGATTAAGTGTAACTGAAACCAGAGTTTGTTTTGGTAGACAAGTTAATGCTGCTTAAGTCACTCTTCATAATAATACTATTGTAGCTTTCTTTGTTAGTACATATTTACTTTAATTTTGAACAGCAAACTTTGAAATGTGTCCTTTGAATCTGGTGTGGGCCATTTCATTATCCAACTATATTTTGTTTTAAATTAGCACTGAATAATTATATCACGTAATTGCAGTCTGTCGTGTTTCTATTGGAAAGGGCAATATGCTTTATCATTAAAAACAAATTAAAACGTAAGTTCATGATTTCCTTCTTATTCAATTAACATTTTCTAACGATTGTGCTTAGCAAATGAGAATAATCGTCTTAATATGTAAACACAATTAATACAAACTAAATATGAATGTGTTTTTATGGATGTATTTTCTAATTAAGAGGAAATAAATATAATAATGAAAACTTGTTTGCATAATGTGCACATGTGTACAGTATGTTGAATACACTTCCTCTTCTATTTCTGACACATTAATAGCGGTATTGCTAAGAATTGTAATGTCGGTTTTATACAGTTATTGTATTTCCATGACCATAATACTAACTGCGGAGCTTTTGGCTTTTTCGTGTGTCTGCTCACATCTCCATAAATTCAATAAGGGCTTGATATACAGTACTTCACACACCAAAAATATCCCATCTACAAGCGCACAATGTGTCACGCTACGACACGTTGTGAGCTTGCAGATCGTCTATTTTCGGTGCATGGCACCTACCTGCAACTAAATACAAATCCGCCTGTATGCCTGGCAGGACACTCCAAGAGGCTTCAAACAACTCGATATGTCCTTCATACCTGAAGTACTGTGGGCCCTGGTGTAAGACCACCTGTCAATCATGTGATACTGAAGAGAGAGGGGGAGATGGAATGACACAAGAAAAAGTGAGACCATACGAGAGAGAGGGACTGAGAGGTGGGGAGGCGAGAGAGAGAGAGAGAGAGAGAGAGAGAGAGAGAGAGAGAGAGAGAGAGAGAGAGAGAGAGAGAGAGAGAGAGAGAGAGAGAGGAGAATGTGAATGTGAATGAAAATTGCTCTCCTTTGTCCCCGTGTGCTCATCCCAGAGAAGAAAACGAGAGGCAGTAGACATGGAGTAGAAAGACAAGGAGATTGAAAGAAGGCCGTTATTGACTATATTCACATGGTGGCCATTTTGCTCAGCCACTGTGTGAATAATGGTCTTACTGGCATGTGGCATGTGATGGGAAACCTGGGGTGGTGTGAATGGGTTCATATTTTTGTCTTCTGGGGATTATCCATAGTTCTTAGGGAAGACAGTTCTGTTCTTTATTTCCTTTTCACTCTCGCTTGCCTCTCCCTCAAATCTTGCAGGCATCTGTTTGCCTGTCTGACCATCCATCTGTAGGAATTACAGCAGGGGTCAAATGTGACAAACTCCCCCTTAACCACTAACCCATATACTTCTTTGACCGGTGTCCCCCAGGGGCATATATTACAGTAGGTCGCCTCCTTTTTTCCCCTCCACACCAAAACTCGTAAAAAAATATATATTTTCGCCAAAGAATAGGGACGCTGGGGTTCATGGTTAAGCTGTGTCTCCTTATCTCATTCTCTTCCTTTCTTCTTTCTCTCTGAAGCCCTGTGCTTGTGTGCCTGTGTCCAGACACTGTAATTAAAAATGTGGCATGATAAAGCTGTTCCTCTACCACTATTTGATACAGATTACGCCCCACATATATGTAAACCCGCACCCGCGTGCCCGGTATCCGGTATCCGGTATCTCACCCCTCCGCTATAAAATATACTGTATGGACATTGTATTTGAACACATTATGGACAAACCCACACCTTGACATGAACACAGAGATTACACGAGATTACACACATTTATCGATAAACCAAGTGTAGTGATATGGAATGGAAAAGTAATTAAACCCCTCTTTCTTTTTTCTTCTTAAAATTGCTAAATACAACACACAAGTACTTAGTATCAATAAAATCGCATGATTTGATACGATTATTTGCATTGCAAAATGATTCGATGCGATACAAAGTCAAACGATACGATATTTTGCTGTTTGCATATCGATATAGTAGATCGTTGAAAATTCAAAACGATTTTTCAATGCAGTTACTATATCGTTACACCTTTAGTGATCATAGAGTTATAATATATTGTCTGTGATCCATGCTCTGTGGCTGCTATCAACACTCCTGGCTGGGACGTTGGACAGATCTTTCTGTTACAGTAAGATCCATCAACATTTTCTAAAATACCACATACTGAAAAGTATCGCGACTGTGACCACAAGTTAGAAACTCAAAGTGTATGAGGCACAGCTGTTGACAATGCGATGCAAATATCAGCAGGAGTTTTGATGTGGTTAAATGCAACATTCTCGCATGGAAGCAGCAAGCATTTGTGTTGAAAATAATCTGCGTGATTCATTAAATAGGCCTAATCTTATCTAAAATCAGCGAAAACTGCGAATGGATGTTTTTATCGATATGCGAAATAGACGGTTGTGCATCTCTAAACATCCTCCGAGGAGATGTGTGTTATAACATAACTGCTTCCAGACTTAATGAAGTCCAATAATGTTTACTTTTTTGTGCGTGATGGGGAGGGGTCTGAGTGGGACGTGAGTGTGAGAGGCGGGAGGCGAGGGGGGCTTTGGTAGCGTTACTACCCCGGGATAAACAGGACGGGCTGCCAGAAATAGTAGATCTACAAGATCGAAAGTAAGCTTGTAGATCTGCTCTTAAAGTCGACCCAACCCGCCCCTGTTACAAGTAACTTGCTGAGTCCCACTCGCCTGGCACACAAACAGTCTAGAATAGACGTGACATGTCATAATCATAACACTAAACAATGATAATTATCTATTATGGTAAACTTTGGTAAAATTTCATATCACACAATATACAAGTTGCAACAGCCCCCCCACCCACAAAAAAAAGTTGTTTAAACAAAATGATAATGAAAATAATATTAATAATAATCGCGGTCATGAACTCGACACAACTGCGGTATCAATAAGTATGGCGGTATTGCGGTTATTGCACCCAGCCGTTCAACACACACACACACACACACACACACACACACACACACACACACACACACACACACACACACACACACACACACACACACACACACACACACACACACACACACACACACACACACACACACACACACACACACACACACACACACACACACACACACACCCTGGACTTAACATGGTAGGAATAATCTGAAGCCATTAATGTCCAGTGGACTGTGAATTATATATGATCATACAGTACATGCAGGGTTGTAAATTATACAACCCTGCATGTACAGTACATATAGCATGTGTGAATGTGTGAAGATGTTAAAATGGCATGTCATGTCTTAAGAGTTGTGCTTTTCAGGGAGCACATGTTTTCAGAGTAATGTCAATTTGTGAAGTATTGTCTTTACAAATAGACTTTCAGGGTACTGACCTACTGTAGTAGCCCACAATGAGGTTTTTCAGCCTACTTGAGAAGGCAGAGACCTTAGCAGGCTCAGGTGGTACAGCAAATAAGTAAAATCAAATACACCACACCAAAACTTTGTGAAAAACTGTTTCAAATATGTGTGTTTGTGTGGTGTGTGTGTGTGATTTGAATGCTGAAACTAAAAATACAATATTAATCTACACCCGCTGTTGCATAAAGACAGAATATTATTATTTCTGAGATAAATGCCAGATACAAAGAATGTTTACACTTTACGAGGGGCCTTGGCTTCAGGATGCCTTTGGTTTCTTTAGTAGTGATCCCCCCCCCCCCCCCCCCCCCCCCAACACCTTGAGTTAAAGAACAATATAGAGCTCAGAGAATGTCTTTGACATACTGTCATGTCTTGTATGCGGTCCCATACATTTGCACACAAGCATGAATAATCAGTAGCGTATGTGTTAAATAAGCAACGCCTATTTAGCATAATAATTTCATTGGCTGTCACCCGCACCGTTACTCAGAATAGGTCAGTGGTAATCTGAATCTGTCACGGCAAATATTATAAGAAGAAAAATTCAAGGACCCATTCTAATTATCAAGACAATTTTGCGTAGTGCAGAGCATTTCCCACTGTCATTGATGAATAAAGCCTTTTTATCTCCAGTTTTTAACCTTTTCAGTGTAATGGGTAGTTAGCGCTGTCTGTCACATGGTAATGATGTTTCAGGACATATCACAGACAGCAGCTTCTAAAATGTCCAAACACAGACGTTGATGTGATTTTTCTTCCTTCCCGAGGAAATAGTGGACCCCAGGAATATTACACAAGCAAAAGTAGAAAGGGGCACTCCGCTAGGCGGGTGGCCTACCCAGGGCTGTGTAAGTTGTGGGCTGTAGCCATCAGGGTCCTATGACATACAGTTCAACCTTTTTGTATTTGTGGCACCCCTATGGTCAAAAGTGAAATCGCATTTGGAGGTGCTCTATAGCAGCCCCTCAACATGTGATTCCAATTGGTATTGATTGGATGTTGCATTCATGATGCAGGACATTTTAGGATAAAGAAATATGCCTCAACCACAAACATTATAATCCAATTACAAGCAAGCAGCATGGAATATCAAAAAAGCAGTTTGACACCCATTGACACACCCATTATCACATGACTGATCATGTGTATCTAATTTTGTGATGATTGGTAAAACGAAGAAAAAGAAAACAGTGACATTTGTCACATTTGTGGCACTCATGGGTGTAAGTGAAATTGCTTTTCCCTCCGTGTTGCGTAGGGCCTTCAATATGTGACTCAAATGTAGGAACAATCGGGCAGTGTGCTCATGATTTTTGGGGTGAAAAATCAGTCAGTCAGTCAGTCAGTCAGTCAAACACAGTCTGACATTAAGTCATTGAGCCATTGAAGGGGTCAGTCAGTCAGGCAGTCGGTAAATCAGTGAGCCGATAAAGCATCAGGACAGTGAGTCTGTCAGTCTGTCAGACGGTCAGTAAGTAGAACCGTGTTGTGGAGATGTTGGGGACACAGGAGGGATGTATAGTCTGGAAGATAGCAGACATCATGGTATTATGTTTCTCTGAAGAGAGCGACAGTGACAACTTCGTGCGTGCGTGTGTGCGTGCGTGGGTTTGTGTGGACATGCACAGACAAACATTTTCACTTCTCAGCTATACAACACTTATCAAACAAACATGCACGCACGCACGCACGCGCACACACACACACATACAGTGAGGGGGCGAGAGAATTGAGAGAGCTGTCACCCATCATTCTGTGTCTCTCTGCTCACCACGGGCCCGTCTCTGAGACTGGCATGTCTAAAAACAGACGTTTTGTTGCGTTAACGTACTGTATCTTGACCTCCAAGACACCAAAGACAGCACAGAGAACGGCACACAGCCATCTTCACTTCAGGTGGTCGAGAGAGATGGTTCAGACAAGTCCAGTGATAGATCGAAAGAAGAAAAGACCCACCCTCAAACAAAACAAAAGAAAACTAAAAAATAATTCCATAAAACTAACATCAGTATGTCTACTCTTAACCTAACCCTAAACATAAGTTCTAACCCTACTGTATAACAGTCTCTTGGAAAGTAAGGACCAGCTAAATGTTATGGTTCGAGGACATATAACTTTGGTTCTCACAAGGATAGCAGTACAAATGCACACAGAAGCTAAAGATAAATAGAGCCAATGGCAAGCGGCGATGGTGCTCTAACATGACAACATTATAAGTCTTGTCACTCTGAGTCGGGGAGGGACAGCTAAGGACAAGCACGTAAAACTTGAACTAATGTGGCATAGAGGGGCAAGATCCACAGCCTCGCTTTGAAGCACACATTGATTAGCATTAACATTCAGGGGACATCATCCCTCCTGTGCCCAGCCCACAGCCTCCACACCCAGTAAACATCGTTAATATGTCTTTAAAGCTAGGCCGACACAGAAACTTCACAGTGGTGCAAACATTTTGCACCCAGAATGCCAACTACAAAAGTAAAGTGTCTGGAAGCAGTGCACATGCATTGAGGAAAGTTTCAGATGTAGAGCTGGAACACCAGGCACTAGGGGTGTGCCGATATATCGTCCCGCGATATATCGCGATACGTTTTCGCGACGATATGTATCGTTTTGGAAAAAAAAATATCGTTTTTGAAAAAAAAAAATTTTTTTTTTTTTTTTTACAATCATAATAATCAGGCATGCAAACGGCCCCGAAGTGAAAAGAGTGACAACATGTTTTTTTTTCGGGTCAGGTGTCATACTATTTGGATTCAAAACGGCTATTGTAGCTGAAAAGCTACAAGTTTGCATGTCTGAATAATGCAAAAACAGAATTATTTGTTTGCATTTTCTTTTTTTCTCCTCCATATATTTTCAGAATAAAAAAAGTGCGTATCGTATCGTATCGAAATCGTATCGAAGTTGTGAGCCAAATATCGTATCGTATCGTTTCGTGAAATTAGTGTATCGGCACACCCCTACCAGGCACAAGAACAAAGATGCTTATTTGACAGTCAATCAATAGCTGCCTGGCACGTCACAAAGACGCAAACCAAATGAACTCTGAAGGTTCAATAAGTTCATTGATCCCTGAGCATCTTAGTTTGTGAATCGCACTTACAGTATGTGTGTTGTGACTAATGATTGTGACTCCATGAGTCCTCATAAAAAAGGCAGGTTTTTGTGTTTCAGAATGTTCAGAAGCAAGAAAAGACTAGGGAAGGGGGGTAAAAAGCATACCAAGGATTCAGACAAATCTTTGCAACACTGTCATTGATTTTTGATTACATCTCCATATGTAATTTATATTGGAAAACAAAGAAATTAAATGGAACATATGACATTTTGCCAATGAAACACTGGCCATGCATTGCTCTTGACACTTCTTCAAGGTCATGTCTAACGTGTATACTTGCAGCAGATAAGTCAACAATGGACTCTAGTCTATATGGACAATCTCAGAAAACAAGGGAGAGACATAAAGCATGAAGGGGGTCAGATGGGGTAGTGCAGGTCCTTGAGGAGTTAATTACACACACGGATGGGGAGAGATGTTAATCTTCTGGACTAGCTGTGACACGGTAGGTGAGTTATGGAGCAAGGGTTGGAGTAGAACAATGCGCCTGTCCGTGCATGACTGTGTGTGTTTATTTGCGCATTTGAGCAAACATTAAGCATGTGTTCAGGAAACATCTGTGTACATATTGTGATTGCTTTTATGAGTATTTATTTGTCTATGCCAGGTTGTATGTGCGTGTCTCCATGTAAACAGCTTGTGTGCATGTTTGTGCCTGCACATATGTGTGTGTATATGTGATCCACAGAGGCATGCAGCGCTAGGCAGACTCTGGCTGCTGTAATCCGAGGTTTACACGCTGTAATGCTGCTCAAAGCCTGCAGGCCTAGCTGGCACACACAGGGAGAGAGAGAGAGAGAGAGAGAGAGAGAGAGAGAGAGATGTGTCTTAACACTCTTTCTCATATTTGTGAAGAAACAGAGTGAGAGAAATGAAAGTAACGAAAGAGCGAGAGAGGGAGGTAAAAGAGACTGAGCGAACGAAAGAGCGGAGTTGGAGAAAGACGTGAGATGGACAGACACATGGGTGAGAGAGTGGTGTGTGGGGGAAAGAGAAGAACATACGGTGGTGACGTGGGAAGGTACTGTATATATGCTGCCGAAAAGGACAAGATGGGAGTCACAGATTTTGCATGTTTGACTCTTGCACCCAAAAGCACAAAATACTAATTTCACTTGGTTTATAATATGTGACCCAGAGCAGAAAACTGATGATCATCTCACAGCCTCACACTTTATACTGTAGGAGTTAAAAAACTACATCTAATCGGACTTGGGTAAAACATCTAAAATGCGTTAAATGGAGTTCAGTCGGCACCACTTTTGTCAAAATATTTTTATGGCATAGTTGAAGTGATCTAATTGCAATTTAAAGCAGTAAATGTATGGTTGGCGGCATGGCTCTGTTCCGGGATCTCCCTGTCCTTCCATGTGCACACATACATGGAATGCTAAAGACATGGAAATCAGCAAGCGAAACCCCCGGTATTCTAGAGCAAGCAGTGCCAATGACATCAGACAATGACATTGGTCAAATCAGACAAGCATAGAAGGAGGAGCTGGGTTTAGTGAAGCTTGTGGGTGGGCAAGCTGAAGCAGCTTGCATAGCATGAATGTCGGGTGGAAACCGTGTATGTCAAAAAAACATTCCCTTTTATCGTTATATAAAAAAAGTAAGTAAAATAGGGAAAATAGTAAAGCTCACTACGTTTGTGCGACAATCTTATAAAAAATATGGAGATACAAGGTTTCAATGATAGGCAAAAAGAATCTGTTTTAAAGGTCGCTCAATAACATGAAAAGCCAGTTACAAATGCATGCTGGGTGTCAGCTGACAGGGTGGGCTCGACAAGGAGTCAGCTGATGGGTGGCTTGGCGCAAAACGTCTGAGCATTGCTGATGGGGGCAGGGCGCTGTGATTATCGTGACCTGCCTGAACTAACCCTATCTAACTATATAAATGGCGAGCGACTTCCGCACCCTCGGTGGCGACACCCCACAGCTCTGTTATCGAATAAACAACGCACCGCCAGACCACATGTCGCCAACTGACTCGCCACGGCGGCCGCGCTGAATTTACGCGTCGCGTAGGGGACATCTCATTGCTCACTACACCTTTTCCACCGCGCAACATCATTAATTCTACTCACCAAATGTCGGACAAAACGGAAGGGGAGGCAGCTTCGTACCGTTTACCGTGCACACCACCGACACCGCACGGCGACGGGTTTCGCCGAAACAACACGAGCGGCCGCCATTGCACTCTGCCCATGTCCTCCACAACACCACACACACAGCTCCTTTGCTTCAACCCCCCCCCCTTCTTACGTACCTCCTTTGTTCCACCCAGGCCGTTACTTTCACTTCACTCATGTCTCGATCACAATATGTCCGTCCTTCACGTGCCATGTTCATCCCAAACACAAAAACAAACAGCCACGGCCACAGAACAGCACGCTGCCCAGGGTAATTTGGTAAACAAACCTGCCTAGGTTCATGACACCACAGGACTCGACAGTGATGTCATCATTATGCAACCCGGAAGTACAAATACCAAGGATAGGTCAGTGATGTCAGTCGGGTTGCCAAGTTTGCTGCCAGGTTTTAAAAAACAAGCGACAGAAACAAGCAAACCGTGCATGAAAAAAAAAAAAAATGCCGAAGGGGTCCGCCATGTTCCAGGGGGGTCCCCGGGGGTCCCAACACTCACAGGGGTCGGCGGACCACCAGGGGGTCCGCGGACCACCAAAGTAACAATCACTATTAACATTTTTTCCAATTTTTTTTTTTTTCCTTTTGGACACTTTTACTCCGGCAATTTGGGTACCCCAATATACACGCACCCACGCTGGGCCCCGTGCGCGGCTGGGGTTGAGGGGGGCGTAGCCCCCCGAAACTCTAGTGCTCTATATATAACTACTGTATTATATTTAAAAAGTCAGAATTGGGCCTGGACATCTGGCCTAGCGGTCCGGGCACTTGGGCTCTAATGCCTGACAGCGTGTCGCAGGTTTGAGTGCCGATCCTGACGACTTTTGCTGCGTGTCTCTCCCCGTCTCTCCCCATCTCTCCTGTCTATCTTCACTTAAAAACTATCAATAAAGAAAGAAAAGCCCCAAAAAACTCAGAAATGGGCATGTATATATTAAAGGTGCTGTGAGTCATATTTTTTTTCCAATGGTAATCATTGCAATAGAGAGTTCTGGGGTCGATGTTATCCTGTCTCCGCAGAGAGAGAGAGAGAGAGAGAGAGAGAGAGAGAGAGAGAGAGAGAGAGAGAGAGAGAGAGAGAGAGGAAGAGGAAGAGGAAGAGAGAGAGAGAGAGATGATGAGAGTGTGTGTGTGTGTGTGTGTGTGTGTGTGTGTGTGTGTGTGTGTGTGTGTGTGTGTGTGTGTGTGTGTGTGTGTGTGTGTGTGTGTGTGTGTGTGTGTGTGTGTGTGTGTGTGTGTGTGTGTGTGTGTGTGTGTGGGGGTGGGTGGGTGGGTGGGTGTGTGTGTGTGTGTGTGTGTGTGTGTGTGTGTGTGTCAGAAACCGAGAGACAGAGAGAGAGAGAGAGAGAGAGAGAGAGAGAGAGAGAGAGAGAGAGAGAGAGAGAGAGAGAGAGAGAGAGAGAGAGAGAGAGAGAGAGAGAGAGAGAGAGACAGACGGAGTGTGAGAGATATGAAAACGAAGGGAGCACAGAATGAAAAACGAGAGGAGGGGTTAGGAAATGAGGAGAAGGGCCTGAGAAAAGAAGGCAGTGGAATGGGAAAGGAGACGAACGGAAATGAAACGAAATGAGAGAAGGAGGGATGACAGGAGAGACAGAGATGGAGGGAGGGATAGATGGATGGCATATCAAACCAATGCAAATCTGTTCCCCTCTCTATAATCACCTTAGCATGCGACTGTGTGCCACACACACAAATGCACTCGCACTCGCACACACACACACACACACACACACACACACACACACACACACACACACACACACACACACACACACACACACACACACACACACACACACACACACACACACACACACAAACACAAACACACAATGCTACTCACCCATGCACGTTAAACCTATCAGGAAATCTATTCAAGGCATGGAGTGAGTCACTCTCAGATTATTCTGATATGATTGTTTGGTATTCATTCCCTTAGATAAAGGAATAGGCTGAGGCATTGCGTGTGTGTGTGTGTTGCTTTTGTTTTGTGTGTGCATGTGTACATTCCCTGTGTGTGTGTGTGTGTGTGTGTGTGTGTGTGTGTGTGTGTGTGTGTGTGTGTGTGTGTGTGTGTGTGTGTGTGTGTGTGTGTGTGTGTGTGTGTGTGTGTGTGTGTGTGTGTGTGTGTGTGTGTGTGTGTGTGTGTGTGTGTGTGTCTGTGCATGTGATGTTTGTGTTTGATTTCCTGTGTACTGTATGTCTGTCTGTATGTGCTAATGTGTTTGTGGTGATTGTGAATGTTTATGTGTGTGCACGTGTACAGTACATGTAGTATTGGTGGGTATGTGTGTAGTTTTACAGTGAATGTAGTGTTTGTGTACGCTTTTGTGTGTGTGTATACAGTGTGCGCGCGCGTGAAATCGCTGTGCCTTTGTGTCCCCATATGTAAGTATGCATGTGTGGTGTTTGTGTGTATATGTTTGTGTGTGTGCGTGGAGTATTGACGTGAGGTTATTTAAATGTTGAGAGATAATGAAAAAGTGCTTATAGTGTGCAGGTGTGGTTGCAGGAATCAATACAACCATAATGTACTGTATAGGCAAATTAATATTTCTTCTATTCCCCTCCCTTGGGGTACACAGCCACGGAGGTTACATTAGGCCTTGTTTGAAGGATAGGACACTGCTGCTACAAGGGATTAAACTGACAACCTTCAGAAGTCAACCTCCATAAAAAGGAAAACTCTTCAACCTCCCCCTCACATTCTATCTGTCTAGCGGCTAGCCCCTCTCGTGTCTATTGCAGCTCAATTCAATCAAGTCCAGTCTACTCCAGTTCTGTCAATTTACAATTGCAATTTAGGCCTTTAGCAGACGCTCTAATCCAGAGCGATCTACAACAAGCACGGTATATAATCACATGCATAGAATACAGAGAGACAGTCCAGTCCTGTCTAGTCTACTCTAGTCGAGTCAAATCTAATCTAGTCAAGTTCAGTCCAGTTCAGTCCAGTTCATCTCACTCCATTTCAGCTCAGTTCAATCTAGTCCAGTCCAGTCTAACCTAATCTAATCTGGTCTAGTCTAATCCAGTCAAGTAGTCCAGTCCTTCTCATAAAATTTCAGTTCCAGTTCAATTCAGTCTGAAGTGGTCCAATGCGATTTAATTCAATTCAAAATACATAAAGCTGAAAGAGAGGTCTTATGACCAATTCTCAGAGAGAGATATGAGTTTTACGTTTTAATACACTTATTTGCATTTACATTAAGTGTAACCCTGAGAGGGTGTAGGGTACAGCACTAATCCAGCATAGTAAGAGCCTTCTAGTATAAACCACTGTCCTATACCATAGCTCACAATGGCATTATTGAAGTCTCTTCCTGGAATATGCTTCACAAAGTAGCACTTACAGAGCTGAGTGCTGCCTGGGGAACTCTTATTAAGTGTATGTGTGATGAAGAAACTTCATATTGAAAATGAGGTCCTAGTAATTATGCAGGGAATAATTGGCTGGTGTTCTCCCTAATAGCCCAGGGCCAATATTTACTGATTACCGAGTGGAAGAGTGAAGAGGCCATGATTGGCCTCAGGGGACAGGATTATACCTAACAACTAAAGTCACATGTTCTCCATCCCTTAAAAAAATGTTTTCTATGTTTTTGTCACAACTCACAATCTTCATGTCTATCTCTCTGTATTGTTCAATTACGACTCATTTCTAACTTTGTAAATGAAGAGTTGAGGCCAGTCAGATTTGACCTGGCAATGGCCTTTCCCAGAAAGGCTTTCCATGCAAGAGCAAGGGTTGATCTCCACCAAGCTACTGTAACACACAACCTTTCTCCTTTATGGCCATTTTTGGCTAATAGCTGTTACTGATACAGTTATTGTTAACTGCGCTCTGTAATACCTTGTGACAAACTACTAGATAGCATATACATTATCACAAGGCAAAGGAGTTCAAATTACTTGCCATTTTTAAATATTTTGCGAACCGAGCTAGCGTTTGGGGCACACTGTAGCATAAGAATGCTAGGAGAGTGGAGATGTAGTGTCATAGCTGAGTTCCTCTCACTTCCATGGGTGATAGCTGGTCCAACCTTCCAATCAAACTTGTACGACTCTTTTGTAAATCTATACTGATGGAAAAACTCACTATTGTTAAAAAAATCAATAGGGTTTAACCTGTCTTAAATGTTCCTGAGATAAGCTATTTCCTCTAATCCCATCCAGTGAAGATACTGTATGCAGTTCAATAAGGAGATTGTGTGCACATCAAATACCTGTATTTAGGCCAGGTGCTGGATATCAAGGCAGGAATCAAGCAAAAAAGTTAAAAACATCCGCACACTGGGTTAAAGCTCCCAAACAGTTTTTTTTAATGGCGCAAAGTTTGGCGCATATAGGTCTTCATCAGGCAAATGCCATTCATAAAACTGTTAGGGAGTTTAACCCAGTGTGCAGATATTTTTAATCTTTTGCACGATATGCAGCCATTGTCAATGAAACTCAAAAACCTAACATAAATCTCCTCCAGGGGTGGTTTAATTATAACTACTAATCCAGATTTAGAATAGGTTTATAACTAGACGCGTCGCTATTCTGGGAAATTGCAAAGTGTGGTTGCGCCGACGCCGGTCGCGGGTCGAATCGACGTGCAATTCGAATTCGGTGCCGATCGGATCCCGCGTTTGTGACAAGTGCTGTTTTAATAGGCCCTTCCCACTAAAGAAATAGGTCCCTCCCACAAATGTAACGGGCCAATCGTATTGTCACGTCACTCCTGAGATCACTTGCTTTTCATTTTGAGAGGACTGATCCCCCTCAAAATAATGTTTTTGCATCAAACGGTTACATTTTGCGCATTTGTGGCGCCCCCTATGGATCAAAGTGGAAATGCTTTTGGGGATTTGTTGAGTAAACCACCCTTGACATGTCAAATTCAAATGTGGGATTGACTGGACGTTTTGTTCGTGAGTGTTGGCCTTTTCCCCATTGAAATGAATGGTAAACATGTAATGCACTAATAAATCAATATCAATTAAACTATACAACGTATCTCTTAGAAAAGTACAAGCCACCAATTCCCGGTGAAGCCGATCAATTTGACATATGGCACGAGTGTGCCGCAAAAACTGTGGGAGAAGTAGCGCGACAAAATAAAGTGTATCTAGAAGAATAAAGATGATCTATTACTATAGTCTGGTTGCCCTATTCGGGCAACCACACTAATTAATGCATGAGATTTGAATTTAGATTTGAATGGAAATTAACCTGAGATTACCAAAGGTTTAGATCTAACCAATACTAGATTTAAATTAGATATAAAGTTTAGTGCGACAGGATTAGTAGATAAACATGAAAAAAATAAACCATGTCAAGGTGCAAACCCAAACATCATCTCTTTTTGAGTTAAAACTGCAATCCGTAAGTTTCATGTTACCCGGATTCTACCGCTCTTCCAAGACAGTATCCCAGCTTGGCCAGGGGAGATGCACTTCTGAGCTTCAGGCAGTACTAATTGTCAACAAGAATGTGTATACCCGACACCAGAGCCTACATTTCTCAATGGAAGCATTGGGAGACCACATCCAACAACTGCATAGTTATACTGTATTTACATTGTTGTTGTTTATTTTGTTAAAGGGATTGTAGGCAGTTCAGAGCTAAACAAAGAAAAACACTCCAGCAGTTCGTTTCCCCGACCACCAAGGGGTGACTTCCATAGAGTTAAGGGGACTTCAAAACGGGCCATGCCGAATATAGGTTGCTTTATTCGGATCCAATTCGCGGAACTGCCCACCCCTGCCGGTTCTCTGAATTTTTATTTTTAAATAGGCTCTTTCATGATAAATTGACCACATATATGAAGTTAAACAACTAAATTCTATCCAAACGATTTCTTAAAAGTAAATTCTGTGCCTCAAAAAAGAAGTTTGAAAGTGTTTTAAAACCGAAAGTAAAAAGTTCCCACGGACACGGACGTGCACGGACGCGCACATGCGTGCGTTAATTTACGCCCCGGACAAACATAAACAGTAGGGAAAATACGGATTTCAGAAAGAGGACTGTGTTTCAATGCAGGAAAACACCCCAGCATCATTATAAAGTGGCTGATAGAGGGGAAAAAATGCAAAATATATATATATAAATATGTTTCAAATTTAGGCTTAATGTTGCCTACAATCCCTTTAAGATAACGTTTTATTCATTAAAATAAACTTGTATTTAGCCATCACGCTTATCTATCGTCAGATAAATCATCTGATGTCAATGTCGATGTGGTTAACAAACGCCATGGAGCTGTACAGAATCTGTCCATGTTTATTACCATATCATACAGTATCATATCATATTGTGTCAAATGATATATCATATCACTCAATCTCCACTTATTCCCCCGCACTACTTTTCACTCTCCTCGGGCCAGGTTTTAGCCCTTGCTCAGACAGCCATGGTATGTTAAACATGAGGACACAGCCTCTGTCTCATTCATTTACAGCCCCCTCCTCTCTCTCTCTCTCTCTCCTCTCCCCCCCCATACTGTAATGTGCTGCCACCCTGATGCTGCTATGTTTAACCTGGGGGCCGACATGGCTCTTCTCACTGCTTCTCCTTCCACGCCTCCCTTCATCTCTCGTTCTTCATTGTTCCAAATTTAACTCATAAAGTGAGGCATCCGATCGCTACCTTCCTGCTACATCCATCCATCCATTCATCCCTCCCTCCCTCCATCCATCTAATCCGTCCCTGACTTCACATAATTTGGGGTTCCCTTCAAGGCTCAGACATGTGTACCCTCCATATTGCTCCATCCTTCATTCCCATCCTCTCCCTGCTTTGCACGCAGAAGTTTTAAATTCAGCACCCTGACACACTTTCTCTCTTCTTTTTCCGTCTCTCTCTCTCCCGCCTTTCTTCAGTGGATGTAGTGATGCCTCTTTTCTAGGTCTGTACGTTTTCAAATATCCCCTACCGTCTCCCCACAAACCACCCAATTCTGAACAGAAATAACATGCATTAATAATAGATCAGCCCACAGAGCATGTGGGCTTGTACCGTGGTTTGTAGAATTCATTCCTCCTCCGGCACTAAAGCCACCATTGCTCAGTAGAAACCTCTAATGTCCAAAAAAAATGTAATCTACTGGGGAAAAAAGAAAGAAAGCTGGTTGATTTCCCTGCTGACTACATGATTTTGTACTTTTTAACTCATTAAATGTTTTAACCCATGGGACGATGTCAGCTTGAAGTTGAATTAATTATCATTGATGAAAATAATATAAAATACTACTACTACTAACAAGGTAACCTGTAGAGGTTTGCATAGTTGTGCCAAGAGGCAGCACCCTCTAGTGGAAAAAGTTGGGGACAGAATGACATCCAGACAGACAAACTGACAGCCTCAGTAAAACAGTTTCACACTGAATGAATAATACAATGTCTACTGCCTCTAATAATAACATCTATTAGGTGCCTGTGGGACACATTTTATTTTACGGTTAGTGTCTCTCAACAAGAATAACATTCATATTGTTATGCCCTGTACTCAAATCAGTTTTACCACTTTAAACCCCTAGCTGACCAGAGACCCCCAGGGTTTATACTAGGGCACTTCCTGTTTTCCCTCCCCCTCCTGTCACGTTGCGACACGTTGTGAGCTTGTAGATCTGCTATTTTTGCCAAATGCTCGCCCCAGAAAAGGGATGCTAGGGTTCAAGTGGTTTAAACAAAAAGGGGCAGGCATACGGGAAAATAGCTTTGTCTATCAATGATACAGTTGAATGCATTGTTGTATAAAATGCATGAACTTCAAATGAAAGACATCATCATTTCTTGAGACGTGACAATAGAGCAAAGCTCGGTGAAAAGAAAGAAACGCTGACTTCCACAGCATTATTATGTTTCTCTTTTCAGAAAGAGGGTTTATAGCCAGGCACTATTTTCTCTGCTGTAACCCAAAAATAGGCTCTGGGCAGTGCGAAAACTTGGATAAAGACAAATAGTGTGCAAACACAATAGCACCACGTTGTTTTTTTTAAAGGCTATGCTTCCATTCATTCCATACAATTCCAGTCAATAGGATGGATATAAAAAATATATAATGAAAATGTGCAGCGTCTGTCAGCCTATGTTAGATTTCTTTGTTAGAGCACTGAAGGCCGTCTTGGTGGAGACTTGAGATGGGATTGGCAGTGCGGTACCTTAGCTCGTCTCCACAACCAGAAGACAGTACTAGTATCAGTGGTAGAAAAAGTACTCAACCCAACCAGTACTTGAGTCAAAGTATCTAAACTATTGGTAAGATTGTAGTTGCTCTATTAAATTAATAAAGAACTGGAATACTTGCTGTTAAAAATCACCCATTTTCAACCTATCTTCATATAATTGGTCCTCACCAACGCTCATGATATTATGGTACCATTTCTTCCTACTCTGTGTCTCAGAGGGCTGTGGACAGTTCAGAAACCCGAACCCGACAACTGGTGTGTCCATACCCTAAGTGGTTAGTTCATAATTTACCTTTTCCCCTTCCAAGATACGTAGTAGAGTCAAAAGTACTATATTTGTCTGTGAAATGTAGTCGAGTGAAAGTCATAAGTATCAACAAAAAACAGAAACAGATACTTAATGTACTTAAGTACAGTACTAAAGTAAATATACTTTGTTACTGACCACCACTACCCAGTACCGAGGGTGCTGGGTAGAGTTTGGTCTTCTTCCCAACATACTGTTGACACACTGAGTTTTGTTTTGGCACTGCAATTAATTCCCTGGTGGGAATTGTGTGACGGCGGATAGTAGTGAGATGAAAAGTAGAACGTTTTTTTTTTCCTTTGTTCGCTCTGTTGTTTATCTTTTTTTCTGGCTACCCGTCTCTCTCTCTCACACACACACACACACACACACACACACACACACACACACACACACACACACACACACACACACACACACACACACACACACACACACACACACACACACACACACACACACACACACACACACACACAGCAGGTGATACAAGGACATCAGAGGCACTGTGTCAGGTTCAATTGTCCAGCGTGCTGTTGTCAACCACAATATAAGCTGCTAGTCAGTGTGTGTGTGTGTGTGTGTGTGTGTGTGTGTGTGTGTGTGTGTGTGTGTGTGTGTGTGTGTGTGTGCGTGTGCGTGTGCGTGCACGTGCGCGTGTGTGTGTTTAATCTTGATTGACAGGAGCCTCTAGTCTATAGCAAATAACAGACCTCAATCAAGCCCCAAATAAGCCTGGACAAAACATTACACAATGTACAGT
The DNA here is from genome assembly GCF_963454915.1 of Gymnoscopelus microlampas. NCBI lineage: Eukaryota > Metazoa > Chordata > Actinopteri > Myctophiformes > Myctophidae > Gymnoscopelus > Gymnoscopelus microlampas. The sequence continues at coordinate 26,580,979 of NC_139941.1, forward strand.
ATTTAAAATGATTCATTATTAATATTAAGTTTATTATATATAGAGAGATTGTAAAACCTTTATGCTATGAGCTGGACGTTTCTGAATAAGCGAGTAGCATAACAGAGAGACATAATGTCTAGTAAAGAAAAACAAACTATGCCATGATGATGATGATAATATTCTCTCTTCACGTTAGAGGGCAAAGAGAGCCAGGAGCCTGGGCTCCATCTCCAATATGAGTCATTTCACACCACATAATGGCATCTAGCCAGACCTCACATAAAGGGAATAATCGAATGAGAGCGAGGCATTGTGATAGAAAGAAAGGAACTGTGTGTGTGTGTGTGTGTGTGTGTGAGAGAGAGAGAGAGAGAGAGAGAGAGAGAGAGAGAGAGAGAGAGAGAGAGAGAGAGAGAGAGAGAGAGAGAGAGAGAGAGAGAGAGAGAGAGAGAGAGAGAGAGAGAGAGAGAGAGAGAGAGAGAGAGAGAGAGAGAATAATTTGAGATAGTGACAGAGGTGGACAGAGCAAAAGAGAGAGGGTCAAAATCACAAAAGCGTTCGTGCTCCACCTATCTGACCACTTAACTGCAATTCTGACCACTTAACACCTCTGTGTACCCCCTTGAAAACAAGATGGTTCAAAGGGTTATTCCCAATAAATAATTTACACACACACACACAAGTTCACAACCTAAAGTGGTCAGATGGGTGGGCTGCGTGCATTTTCAGAGCATGTTTATTTTAATGACCTTTTAATGGCCCTCGCACCTGCGTCACACTGCCTATAGAGTACCGAAGTCCTAACGTCACTCGCTCATCCCCTGGAGGTCGCAGAAGTAATTTCTCTATGGAGAATAACTTTGGGTCATCTTAAAGTCGTCTCATACAGTATAAGCATTGTGGGAGGTGACTGCACCGTGGCTCTGTATCGTTTACGATAGATAGTCAGTCACTCATATTTGATAAAGTCTGTTTCAGACGAAAATTTGACTAATTCGGTGGCAGGAACATTAGCGATTTCTCACTGTCAGCTGATGCTTCATATCCATATGAGTCAAGCCGCCGGAATCATTTGTTTATTTTTGGAACACAGTTCTTATTTGACGCAATATTAAACACGTCTATGGCTGGCTCAGGGTGGAAGACAGGGTTATACAATTAAAAATGGGACTGGTCTTCAAAATTGTAAATGCAGATTTGCCCGAAATGCCCCCTATACCTGCATATCTGTATAAGTACCTCGAAAAAGTTAGTGACACCCACAGTCACAAAACTAGAGGGAGTGTAAACAACAATCTGGTAACACCCACCCATAAAACAAACATGGGCAAATTCTCCTTCTATAGCACTGCCACCAAGGAATGGAATAGTCTAACCCCATCCCTCAAAAAATGCAGTTCGCTGGGCTCATTCAAAACAGCCCTAAAAACTCATCTTTCTGGAGGCCTAAAGAGGAGCTAGTACCAGTTTCCCTGTAGACAGACGACCCCCCCCCTCCCCCTTTTTTTGTACATACTTTTTATTTTATTTTGCTAATGTTTTTTTTGTATATATTTCATTATTTTCTCATGCCTTTTTTGTACATAATGGTATATATATATATATATTTTTTTTTTAGCGGCGCTAGCCGCTCTATACCTTTAGGTATAGAGGGGATATTAGCCGCTCTATACCTGGCTTTTGCGTCAACGTTCTGATTGGTCAGGCTCGCCAAGGTTCTGATTGGTCAGGCTCGCCAAGGTTCTGATTGGTCAGGTCCGTCAACGTTCTGATTGGTCAGGCTCGCCAAGGTTCTGATTGGTCAGGTCCGTCAACGTTCTGATTGGTCAGGCTAGCCAAGGTTCTGATTGGTCAGGTCCGTCAACGTTCTGATTGGTCAGGCTCGCCAAGGTTCTGATTGGTCAGGCCCGTCAACGTTCTGATTGGTCAGGCCCGTCAAGGTTCTGATTGGTCAGGCCCGTCAAGGTTCTGATTTGTCAGGCAAGGGGACTATTCATGACATCACTATGATGTCAAGGTTTATTTTTTATTTCCTCATGTTGTTTTTTGTATATATTTTTATTTTCTCATGTTTTCTTTTGTATATATTTTCATTTTCTCATGCTTTTCCCCCTTCTTTTTTTCTATGTATTTTTAACGGCGATGGTCCTGCTCTATACCTGGCTTTTCCGTCGACGTTCTGATTGGTCAGGCCCGTCAACGTTCTGATTGGTCAGGCAAGGAAACTATTCATGACATCAATATTATATCATGAATACAAAATTAGATGGTTTATATAAACTGTAAAAGTCCGGAACATAAACACTCTGGGTACGGCTTATAAATTGTATAGATTATTTCATAACACATACATATCTTTCTGGTACCACATTTATACACACGCACACACAAAGTTTATTTTTTAGGTACCCACTCTATCAGCTATGACAGATCAGTTTTTGCCACTTACCTTGGAATGCATTTGGTGATTCGCTTCCAATGGCACTATTTAGTGCCACTGAAAGCCTTGAAATAAATTTACAGAGATTTAATATTGTTTCTCTAGTAGAAACACATATCTATGACAAAATATATCAAAGGCGCCGCTACCTTCACACAGGTGTGATTTTTTTCCCTCTGTATTCTTATGTTGATTTTTGAACTGTTTGGTTGCTACTATATATGTCTATGAAATTAATTCAAGGACCCCAATGGAAACAAGCCCGCAAGGACTTTTTTGGCCGGACCTTTTAGACAAAAGCATTATAAATGTAACTGTGTTGTTTTACATTCTTTTGCCTAATACAAATTTCAATCAATCAATCAATGGGAATTCTGAATGTGGAAAAAAACGCGACCCAGGTAGGATGCGTAAAGTACGTCAGACTTCGGTGCTCTATCCGACCAACAATATTGGTTGGATACTCAGACTTATTATGTATCATAAGTATCTGCCCATATATTGGAATGCCCATATATGGGCATATTGGTTGGATCCACGGTTCTGGACAACTGAATATCCAAACTACTCGGCACCGCACTCCCTCGAGTTTGAAGTCGGTCGGCCCCATATATGCACATGACCATATGGCATAGGTTAGCTCTGTGGCTCTACACAAACGGATCTCTGTATGTGTCAATCCTTGACCCTTTTAAGCTCATATGGAGATCGCTGATGTCATCCGTATATTTGCCCAAATATGGGAACTACTATATTGTTATGGCTGGGTAAGAGTGATGTCAGAGGTTGGGGACCCACTTGTAATATACTCACGGCCCACGGCGCAGGTTGAGAATCGCTACATTAGGTCAATGTATAGGTTGATTTTTGAGAGAAAGTTGAATTGATGCTCACATATGAAAGATAGCTTGACCACACAGAAACAGTTTCAGAGAATCACATTAAAGTTTATCTCTCTCTGTTGCGCACGCACGCACGCACACACACACACACACACACACACACACACACACACACACACACACACACACACACACACACACACACACACACACACACACACACACACACACACACACACACACGCCTATCAGGTGAGATGACCGAGAAGGAGTGAAGTGGATAGGAACGATGCTGTGAAGCAGGACAAATCAATGACTCTCTTGCCCACCGCTCTTTCTATACCCTCGCCCCACCCCTCCCATTCCTCTCCCTCCATCTCTCACGGTTAGCCCCCCCCCTTCTTTCACCTGGCCCAGAGGCGACTGGGATACGCTCCATAAAGATACATGAGAATCTATCTAATAGGATGGAAAATTGGGAGGAAATAGGGATCTTTAGCCCCAGAGATATTTTCTCTCTCTTTTACTCTGTCTCGCCATCCAATTTCTCTATACAGTAAAATCCTCAATGCTAATTTAACTCTGAGAGTTTAATGTACAAATGTAACCACACGGACCCGTAAGGGGTCCTTGTATCTCTGCGTTTCTAATCTCTGCCTGCAGAACACCTTCTGTCACATCATAATTGTGATAATGTGTTCTTGTAGTGTTGCCCTGCGGTCAGACTGACAAAGATCTTCTTAAGAGGATTCCTGAGAACTTTTTAGGGAGTTGTTTAAGAAGTTCCCAAGATATGTTATAGCTGCAATTCTGAAAAAAAGAAAAGAAAAAAAGAGAGTAAATGAAAAAGGATGTCCTAATATCCTCTTAAGAACTTCTTAAATGTCGTCTCAAGAGCTTCTGAAATCAAATGGAACCCTTTGTAGATGTTGTAGGCTGTAGATGGCCTTATACAACTATTCTACTAGCTAAAGCTAAATGAACATTATTTTGTTGTTGTCAGGCAGAAACCTCACATCTTAATTTCTTCCCCCCGTAAATGAATGCCCTACTTCATCATACAAGAGTGTCACACAAAAGTAGTGAAAATAGCAGATCTCCAAGCTCACAACGTGTCACGATGCGACACGTTGTGAGCTTGGAGATCGGCTATTTTATTTTTATTTAGATAATCCTTTTAAAATAATAATAACATACAACATACCTTGGACATACAAGGTTTTCTTCCTGACAGTGACGATTTGTAATGTTACCATGGTCTGGATGCATACTTTCAGCTCAAGTTTAATCAGTGTTCTACATTTACATACCAGAGCAGCAGCAATAAAATAACAATGCTAACCACAGCCCCAAGCTGTAAAGCAACGGTAAACAATTCATGCAAATTGTAACTTATCTGTTCTCTAACCGATTAAATATACTCTGGAAAGGTAAGACTTGCAATGAATGAAAGGCTAAAGCCTTTAAAATAATGATTTTCAATTACAGTCTAAAGGCGTACTTTGTAAACAGTTTGAACTGAAGACAAGTGTGAGGTGAACAAATCAGAGAACTTTCCTTTAAGGAATAAGAACATATAGTACTGTATATACCTTTTTGTGTTGTGAACTTGTAGATTGGCTATCTCATGTAGAGAGAAAACAGAAAAGTCTCTAGTATGGAGCTCGGAGGGACTCCGCTTAACCAAGGATAGGATTTATACAGTAAGTGGTTAAATCTCACATAATCTTAATCTTTTCAATTTCTTTCACTTTCAAACATGTTTGAAAGTGAAACATCCCTTTAAGAATACAATGTCCACCAAAAATACAGTGTTTGAAACAATGAAATGAAATGTTTTTGTCAAGTAATAATTTCTGTGCCATTTCTTGGTGTCTGCCTGCATATGTACATTATGTGTCACATTTCCCTGTTAGCTGTCATGACATGTTTGATGCTATAATAAGCTCTCCTAGCATTTTAACTGTCACTTTGGCAAAAAAAACTTCTACCTGTAGGGGTATTGTATTGATCTGAACAGGATAAGAAAAAAACACATAAGAAACCTCTACACGGTAAATGTATAATTTTTTAATGTATGTGATTCCGCCTGGCATTGTGACGACTGTTAGCTTTGTCACAATATGACCTTGGCAAGTCTCTGTAAATTAAAGATAATGTACATCATCTCCTCCCATGACAGTGTGCAGACTAGTCCTCCTAACCATGAATAGCATGAAGTCCATTGGGAAATAAAATAATTGACAAAGCTATGTTTTTTCCAGACAGTAACACAAATGAGAATTGTGTTCTTGTGCTCTGGGACTCTGGGACCTCCTCACTATATCATTACTACTCCTGTCATGAGGTAACCAACCAGAGCCACTTCTGTGGCCCATTGTGCAGCCTAACTGTGGATCATGGATGCACAAACTAAACATTAATAATAAGAAAAATATATAAATATATAATGTATTACAACTATGATCATTATAATCCACTATGATTCTTGCCAAAGGAAATGTCTGGGTGTCCAGCAATTATAAAGTATTTTATTACTTGACCTCAAAATAAAAGCAAAACAAAAGCATTATAAAATGCTTTATGTTATGATTGTTGTTATAAAGCAGAAAACCCCTGCCACAGGTTAATTAACAAGCCTGTAGAGCATTCCTCTATTTTCTGGATCGGATATAAAAGCAATTTATGCGTCACAAGAACTGAGCATTCCTAGTCAACGAGAAGCAACTTAGTGCGACACTAAGCTGAAATGGTAAGTGTTTGAAAACAAATCCTGTGTGTGTGTGTGTGTGTGTGTGTGTGTGTGTGTGTGTGTGTGTGTGTGTGTGTGTGTGTGTGTGTGTGTGTGCGCGCGTGCGTGCATGTGCGTGCATGTTTGTTCAATGCAGTGGCTCTCTGTGTTCTTTGCTGATGGTTACACAAACTGACATTAATTGTCATGCAAAGCCACCAAGGCGAGCTTTGGATTTCAAAACATGTCAAAGGATTTATGGCAACGCACGTGCAAATACACTTTTGTGTGAGCACTTTAGACTAGGCGGCGGTGGGGCATTACGTGTGCGTTGCGCTGGCGTAAAGTCACTGTTCTATCATCACATTAAAACTTATCGTTCTCAATCAGTCAAAACGAGGATATTGTTTCTCGAGTGATGGCAGATTCATAGCAAGACCTCGGATGCCATGTGACCCCGCCCCCTTCTAAACTCGCTCAATGTTAAGTAAAGTTATTGGCTGTGACAGACGCAGAGCGCACATGATAATTGAGGACGACCCCAATCTAAGCACAGTGCAGTTAGCGGGGCCGTCATGAGATGGAGATCTCCTCTAACTCAACCTCCCAACAGATGGGTAAGTGGTGCTTGAGTGAGGACGAGGGAGGCAGGTGTGTGTGTGAGAGAGAGAGAGAGAGAGAGAGAGAGAGAGAGAGAGAGAGAGAGAGAGAGAGAGAGAGAAAGAGAGAGAGAGAGACTCCACTTTGACCTGTGCTGCTGTTTCTATCTCTACAGGATCTTTGAGGATTAGGCCATCTATCTAATCTCTCTCTCGCTCTCTCTTATTATTATACCTTTCTCATTTTCTCTTCTATCCATTCCCTTCAATTATCCACATATCAATCTTCCACCACCTTCTCATTGCTCCCTTAATCCTCCGACTTGCCCCTTCCCCCGACCTGTCTCGCTTCTCTTTACCCCTGCCTCCCCTTCTCTCTACCCCACCCCCATTCTCCTTTCTCCAAGCTCAGGGGGCAACCTGCAATCCCCCCCCCACCCCCCTTTTTTATTTTTACTGCCCTGAATCTTGCATATAAATCTTGCACCGTTTTCTCCCACTCGTTAAATCACTTAAGGCGCCCGCAGATAGCTAACGAAGCAATTACACACGCGGCAGCCGTGTCGCCCGCACACGAGAGAGAAGAAATGGAGCCTGGCGTGCCGGCGGATGTATAGAGGAGAGAAACACACCTACAGGCTTCGGCACCGTCGTTCGCTGAAAGTAACGGAGCGTAAAGAACCAATTCTAGCACACAGTGCAGCGGTCATAATTGTGATTGATCCAAGTTGTCTGCTCTCATCATTACGACCGCCAGACAACTGTGTATATGTGTTTACACACACTTTGTGTGTGGGAGGCATGGCCACGATGAGCCTATAAAAGGGCTTGAGACACTTTGATGCGCGCTGGTGTTGTGCGACGGAAACAGCAGATCTAACAGGCTCACGAAACATCACAGCGTGCTGCATTGTGAGCTTGTAGATTGGCTATTCTCGGTGCGACACCACCTCGCAACTAAGTATAAATCCAGCTAAAGAGAGACATGCAATGATAATGAGAGCGAAAGAGGATGGGAGAATAAAAAAGAGAAGAATTACTGAGGGGACAGTGTGTGTGTGTGTGGGGGGGGGGTATTTTGAAAGACGAGATAAAAGGGACAGAGAGAAAAAGGGAGAGACGGTATGTCAAGGGAGCGTAACATGAATAAAGTAAGAAAGACACAGAACAGAGGAAGCATTGCATGCATGTCATTATAGTCAACCTCAATGGGGATAAGGAGAATGAAAAGTAAGAGGAGAGGAGAGGAGAGGAGAGGAGAGGAGAGGAGGAGAGGTCTTACATTGCTACCACTGAGGTCAACGATGAGTCAGTGTGGTAGTCGATAACAGAATGTGCACACATGTGCACAAACCACACATACAGTACGTACTGTAGGTATCATGGTGTGATGAGGGCTTTATATGACTGCTGTGAATGATATGGCCCAACATGCGTGTGAGTGCGCACACGCACACACACACACACACAGACACACACACACACACACACACACACGCATGCAGAGTGCTAATGATGGGAGCGGGCGATTCACAGTGTTGGGGAATAATGTGTAGCAGCGCTGCACATAAAATCCACTGAGGTTTACAGGACCATGAAAGACAACAGAAGACAACAGAAGACTGTGGTGTGTGTGTGCGTGTGTGTGTGTGTGTGTGTGTGTGTGTGTGTGTGTGTGTGTGTGTGTGTGTGTGTGTGTGTGTGTGTGTGTGTGTGTGTGTGCGTGCGTGTGCGTGTGTGTGTGTGTGCGTGTGCGTGTGCACGTGTGAGTGTGTGTGTGTAATACTGAATGGTATGTGTTGCACATGTTTTTTTCACAAAAAATATTCAGTGTAAATACAAAAGTCTGTTGACACCATTAAAGCGTAATCATTTCTTCACCGTCACAGTACTGAAGGTTAGCAAGGATGTTTAATTATTTATTTATTCATCTTCAATTACATCTGACTGTTTGCAATAAACTGGAGCCAACTTTGATATTTCAGGGTCGCATCGTGTAGGGCAGGCACTTACTGAGTATATACCGCAGGCACTTACTGAGTATATAAAATGCATGTTGTGGAGCCATCCATGTTATGGACTATGTATAAGTCTTAAAAGCAGATGTTACAAGAGAAATACATTAAACTTCAGTGTGATGGATATGCACATGGAATGAGAGAAAAGGGGCCGTGAGAGACAGACAGAGAAAGAAGAGGAGAGAGATAGAAAGAGTAAATAATACTGAGTGGAGAGGACAAGATAGAGAGAGAAATAGATAGATGGAGAGAGAGCACAGTGAGAACAGAAGAGAGAGAGAGGAAGAGGTACTGTAGATGGGGAGAGAGGAAAGAGAGAGATCTGTAAGCAGGAAGGAGGTACAGAGAGAGAGGCTGACAATGTATAATTTAGGCGGGACTTGTTGTTTCTGACGAAGAGTCTGACATGGTCCTTCCAGGAAAGGCCACCATGAGGTCAAATCGCAGCACCTATAGACATTAACCATCACTTACAATATTCCAACTGAGCTCTTGCTAAATAATACAACAAAGCTTGCTCAGAGACTCCCTGGCGAATGCTAACGATCAAATATTTACAAGACAGAGTTTTCTATCATCTAGAGAATGCTAAATACCTGAGCGTACCCTTAGGTTTTCCACTGAGTTTGTCCTCCCCCAGGGAGTAGGCATCAAGGCAGTCCTCTGAAACAGCTGCCACAAGACAAAATGATCCATTCTCATTTCGATGCAAATGCAAAAGTGATGCAACATAAAAAGTAAATATAAATAAGACCGCAACAAAAACAAAACAGCAGAATTTTTACCACCCCTCCATTTTGCCATCACCAGGCATTTAGAGAAATTGTTCTGCTTGTTATTTGGCATAACACCTTAGGTGAAGCTACTTGTATATAAATGTATAATTTGTTGTGTTGCACACACTAACTGCTTTGCATCACCTTCCTCTACACAGTGACACAAACCTTCCCATATCCAACTCCGAGGGCCAGATTTCTGTACATCAAAGGTGCAGAGAAAATTGCCCCGTGCCTTAAGTGCAGTTTGCGTTGGTAAGGTATGTGGAATTAATGTGTGCTTTTCCAAGGCAGCTTTCCTGTCACATTCTGCATTTGAAGCAGAGCTTAAAGGCTGGTGGAATTTGGAGCCCTCAGCCAGCTCAAGAACAAATAGAACAAGTAAATAATGTGTTGCTGAAATTGACACAATGCAACTCCAACTGAGAGAAATGTAATTTGGCTGACTGCACTACGAGTCACAATACAAACTCCTGTGTTTGGTTTCTGGAATTGTTTTAAAAAAACTGTTTATTAGTGTGTTGAGCTTTGGATAAAGGTGCTATTCTATTCATTCAGGTGCCGGATAGTGTATGCTAGAATAACAAGGAGTTTGACTATTGCCAGATGTGATGATCATGCATTCCAATGGAATGCATGATCATCCACACTTACCATTAGCTCCTCAAGTGTTTTGAGTAATCCACCCTTAGATACAAAGGTACAGTATATAGGAGAGAGGTTCAGTTTGCAGTGACACACAAGGTGTGCTTGTTTCTAGGCTGGTGAGCCTATTTGATAATTTACACTTATTTACGTGCAGAAAGATGGTTTAGTAAATCTGGCCCTGAGCGGTACAATGCAGAAGAAGCTGGGAAGGACCACATTGACAACAGCGTTGAGTAGAAATATTTTGAAGCATTACTGACTGAGAAGCGTTGCATGTTGTCCACATAGAGAGCTGCTTATTTGTCATTTGAAAAGACATAATGTTTTTATTTATTATTCAGTGTTAATATTCAAGCATTCTTATAGAAATGGGTGAACATCATCTTCCCTCCAAGTTGAAGAATTCCCTTTGGTGATTTGAGTCTGAGTCTAAATTTCACTTAATCCCAACTAGAGGCCAACAAATATTCAACAAATGCTCATTTAGAAGGCAATAATATTGTATGACAAAGTCTGTCTGAATTTCCTCAGAAGTAATTATGCTCTCTGATAAGGGAATCGTGCCTTAATGTAATTACGTTGTGCTTTAAGGATTAATTTTGTGTGTGGCGGCATGGTGCGTTATGTTGGTGTCTCACTGCATTATCCATAATCACATTTGACTATCTCATTTGTAATCTACAGATAGACCCCTCTGGTGTAAAGAGGAGAGAGAGAGAAAGAGAGAGAGACATGCGTGTTCAAGTATGTTTCCATACATATGTGAATTTGTGTAACTCTGAGTTGTAATCTGTTTTGTGAAGTTGTTTCATGTACTGAATGCTGAACTCCATTTCCAAACATGATGAGTCATTGTCTCTACCATTTATCTATAGACAGATTCACACCCCAATGATGAGTCAGTCTCAGCCATTATAGGCAGTTTCACATCAAAATGATAAGTCAAGCTCTCAATCATCTATGTACAGTATAAACAGTTCAAACGTCAATGTTGGCAAGAATCAAAAGGCTTACAAACATAATGTAGATCAGAAGTTAAAAAGAAGCAGAGTTATGGCTAAAATATTTGAAAGAAATAAGGAAAATCTCTGCAAGTTAAGTAAATAACAAAATATACACAAAATTCTGCACGCAAATAAAGAATAGTGTACTTTGCACCTCATGCTACAATAAGAAGGCAAAAGATTGGTTTAGAAAGTAACTTCCACAGGGTCTTGGATGACTGGAGTGAAGTAGTTCAGCTACAGTACGTTCATTCTCATTATTCCCTTATGTAATAACTAAATCTTAATGAAAAATGTGTCAAGATTAAAATAATAACAATAACAATTCACTCAACTGCTTAACATGTATACTGTATATGTCAAACTTCTAAAGATGCCTGCTAAAACAAATTAAACGTTGGTAGAGGTTTGTGGTTGTGTATGTACCTTGCCGATATACTGTAACTTCAAATATTGGCACGATATCTTCAATAGTTGCTCTGGTGATTAGGAATTGATCATCCAAAATAGTCTCCTTGTGAAGTTATCCGATCCTGATTAGTCTCTATAGGGCACTGGCTGCCCCCTGACACTCACTGCAGAAACTAACACAAAGTGCATTCTGTACATACATACTGTAATGGACAATTGGTTTTGCGATGTTTGAAATAGGATTGTGTGGCAAGTAGTTAACCGCTTTAACCACAGAATCCCTATTCTGGGGGAACATTCGCCCAAAATAGCCGATCTACAAGCTCACAACGCGTCTCAATGTGTAGCGCAACTCAAGTCTGTTTCACTAAGAATAGTGTGTATAAGTGGTTAATTGATGTTTGGGGCAGTAATCTAGCTCAGTCTGGCACAAGCCGAGGATGGAGCCGTGAGTGTGTGTGTTTTTTTTTACCTCTCTTCATTCATCACTGTGGATTAAAAACAAGGTTAATGGAAGAGTTCATGAAGCTACAGCTTGTGTGTGGCAGCCACGCTCATGACTCAATGCTTATTGAGTACCCGCTTATGTCACAGTGCACATATCTATTTTGCTATCATATTGTTCACTTCTCTCACTCTGTGCTTCTGTTTCTTCCAGGCTGTTGTGTAATTACTGCTGCTACCCGCCATATATAAATAGTATTATTATTTTAATCAATTCAACTAGTAAAATCAACATGATGTTGATGTTTATGTACATTTAAAGTGTCGAGTCAAGTTTTGTTATCTACAAGCTCACAACGCTTAGTCAAAAAGAGCTACCAGCTCTGTACCAAGAGACAAAATCTAAATTGACACCTCAGACAAGGAGAGTGCATCTCATTAACCACGGATGAGTGGCATTCACAAGATAATCAGAGCTATTGCAGTCACAGCTCTTGTTATGACACGCAAATGGGAAATGAAAAGTTGTGTCCTACAGACTTCATTTATTTCTACTAGTCCATACCCGGGTTATGTGCAGTCAAAGTATGTGCAGTGTTTCCTTGGACATGGCGCGTGTCCCGTCGAGAACCCACACACACACACGTTGGTTTAAGCACGTTCTATGTCAACAGTGTAACACAGTGGGTTTATGGATTCGACGCATGTGCAGTTTGATCATTCATCCCATAGCTCGCGGGGCCCTCCCACAGCTGGGCAGCCGTAACCATGGCGACATTCTTTTACATAAAAACGCTAATAAACAGCTGACATTTGGGGATGTTCCCTGCACATGGTAATGGTGAATGGCTGTGTGCAAATTCAGATCAATTGCTCCAGCCACTGAGGAGAACCGGGCAGAAGAGATTTTGGTCTCACCACGATTTTGGCCTCACCAGCCTCACAGAGCTTTGTGGAATTATAGGAGGATTTCTAAATATTGTGAATAATATCGTATCGTGGACTCAATATTGTATATTATCATATTGTGAGTTTTGGTACCATTAAATCCCTAATGGGTGGTTCAATTATGAGTACGATTGCCACTTGGTCGATGAGGAGACTGTTTTGGAATATACATTTCAACTATTGATGATATCTTGCCAATATGTGGAGTTCCATCATAGCAAAGTAACTAAACAACCCAAACCTCCACCAAAGTGTAATTGTGGTTCAAGAGCTAAGCTGCTTTGAGTTCAGGGAACCACCCGAGGACACAGAGGCATTCGAGGAACATAACTACAGTATCTCTATGATGGAATAGGGGGAATCTTAAGTAAAGCAAGTAACAGGAAAAAAATAAATGAGACGAGAAAAGAAAAGATAAATTAGATTAATTAATAACTGATTAATTATCCCTGAGTCTGCATGCGCTGGTGGATCTATGGTCTCGCCAACACCCGCATGATTGTGATGATGAAACACACACACACACACACACACACACACACACACACACACACACACACACACACACACACACACACACACACACACACGTACACACAGTGAAGCATGTGTGTACGGGGTAGGTGTCTTGTCATGTGGTGTGCGAAAATCCATTACGCCTGTGTGATTATGAGTTAACACTTGATCACACTGTGTAATATTCCAATTAGTCTCCCACCTTAACAAGCGGAAGTTAAGCTAGTATAGGGCTGAGCATGTAGCCCTCCAAGGACACAGAAAACTGAAGAGTTGTGTAGTGCAACTGTAGAAGTATACACCTGAGAGAACCCACCGACATAGCCGTCAAGTGAGTGACACGTTTTGACTTCAGGCACCCCAGTGCAAGACTGAGCTACCTCTGTGCCTTTTCAGAACTTTTCCAGCTTTCTGCTACTCTATACTCTAGGTAAGTAAGTAGGTCAGAGAGGCTTATTGTCGGTATCAGGTGAGAACGCGGGAGTCTATCCCCCCGTTCCAATGCGCTAGACCCGTGGGGGATGGATTGCTGAGGTGGAGCACAACAGCTACCATCAGCTCCCAGTACTTACCGCACGACTTGCCGCACCCAAGCCGTGCTACTCATACGCTGAGTTGGCGATAGAACCCATGACCCTGGTCCAAAGGCGAGAGCTCTACCAACTGAGCCCGCCGGACACACCCGGCTCTATAGGAAACTGACCATGCAAGGAGAAATGCTTAATTTAGCCTATACACGGTCATACCACAGTGCTGTTCACTGAAAACAGCATATCTACCAGCTCACAGACTCAGGTGGCACGTTCGTGTCGTGAGCTTGTAGATCGGCTGTTGTATGACAAAGTATAAATCGGGCCTAAGTGGTACAATTTGTAAAGTGGCTTTCAATCTTCTACACAGAGGTGACAAGCAACTCCCCCAAAAATTGAGGGAAGCTCATCTGGGAATGAGAGAGTTACAGTAGTATTATAAATGAGGTGCAGTTTCTCTGGTGTCGTGTGGATGCGTCAAAGCACTTTCAATACATTACCTGAAAAGCAACTTCCACTCACCGCCAACAGAACAAAACAAAATGGACAACTCAGTTTTTATGGACTTACCCTGCTGACACCTCTGCCCCTGTCTTCTCCGTAGTTCGTCCCCAGAATTTCAAAGAAGATGTTGGGGTTGGTGCCATTATCAGTGAACTCCAGGAAACTGGTCAGACCGCTTACTCCAAACTGCAAAACACAAGGAACACAGGGTTATTATAATTAACACAAACTAATGAAATAACTAAACCTAGAATTGAAAAAAACATACTACAAATTTTCTTTGCAAAAACAACAACTAACTGAAACTGTATTGTGTGTTAACAAAACAGAATAAAACAAACAAAATCGTAGAGAATGTCCTTAGTTTTAGTCTTTGTTAGTATCCAATATTCTTACCAGCATGCAATACGGGTCTATAAAGAGACAGAGCTCTAGTTATTTCACGACCAATCTGGGAACCCATCGTCAAATAAAAAGGAAAAACAGCGCCCTCTGCTGTTTCTTCACTTATTCATTTGGCTCTGGGCGGAGCTGAACGGAGGACCCGTGCTCAGGGAAACCGGGGTTTTGGTCTGCCTTCAGCCTTCCACTTCCGGTGGTGCGACTATGTTTTCATTCCCACTAACAATATTTCTCCACGGAACACTAACATAATTTCTCCCAAAGAACATGGATCGTTTTGGTTATAAGCCCACTTGTTTCTTTGATGAAATAGCAAGCTAAAATGTTACTAACTTTCCGTGGTTTTGTCTGCTCCGAGGACGCTATTGTTAAATGAGTTTCAGTTTGTTTCCAGTGGGAATTGAGCAGCACACATGTCAATCCCGCACACTACTTTTGTTTGGGTAAAGCGCGGCTTGCTTCCTGATCTGAAGGCACGCCCGCAGCGATGGATCTGTTCTTGAGAGATTATTTCACAACAAAATATTCTCGACATGTTTTCTATCATTGGCTGTCCTTTAAGCCAATGGTTGTCCTTTAAGCCAATGGAGACATTCCCATACTCTGGGGAGAGAAACGGCGGTCCGGTCCGTTCGCGCAGAGAGCAGCAGCAGGCAGACACACACACACACACACACACACACACACACACACACACACACACACACACACACACACACACACACACACACACACACACACACACACACACACACACACACACACACACACACACACACA
Source organism: Gymnoscopelus microlampas (assembly GCF_963454915.1). NCBI lineage: Eukaryota > Metazoa > Chordata > Actinopteri > Myctophiformes > Myctophidae > Gymnoscopelus > Gymnoscopelus microlampas. The sequence continues at coordinate 26,596,554 of NC_139941.1, forward strand.
CACACACACACACACACACACACACACACACACACACACACACACACAATGCAACCTGCCAATAATGTCTACAGCATGTGTCTGAATGTTTATGTCCACTATTGTGAAAGCGTTAGTTGGTTATGTTGATTATTGGCCACGGGGTTACTTATTGAGAGCTCAATGAGAGCAATGCGACTTAGTCCATTGAAGAGTGGTGTGTTTTGTGTCTTGTGGGGACACGATGTAACTTAATGGCAGCTCTGCCGTGGTGGACGCACTGTTAGCCGGGTGCATTATGGGTTATGTAGTCATTTAAGCTAAATTTGTGTCTTGTCGTGTCTTGTTCTTTAAATATAGTAAAAAATAGGTGGATTAGCTTTGCCTAACCTCAGAAATTATTATTGGGCAGCTAATATACAAAATGATGCTCTGGATACAGGAACCTACACTGACCTGGGGTGAACTTGAAAACAAATCATGTCTTACTACCGTACAATTCTAGCCTTACTTTCATCTAAATTGCCTATTCAACCTAAAACATTCTCAGCTAATCCCATAGTTGTCTCTACTCTCTACTTTAATAATTTGGTCTCAATTCAGAGTTGCCCTTGGACTCACAGGAATGTCTAACCATAGTCCTATTCCTATTAAAAAAAAACACCTTTTTCCCCCGCCCAAGAATAATGCAGCCTTTTCTTTGAGGCAGAGAGCAGGCCTTGTTAAGTTAAGGGATCTTAATATAGACAACATATTTTGTAGCTTCAGCGAACTGTGTGATAAGTTAACCTCCCAAATTCTCATCTGTTCCGATACTTCCAGGTTCGAATTAAAAATAAATAAATAAATAAAGCAGAATCTTGCCTTTTTATCTTTATTAGCAAAAATAAGTATTATTGGAGTGGAAATCAACAGTGGCCCCTAAGGCATCTGTATGGCTTAAAGACCTCATGATGTATCTACATGTGCATGTGTCTCTGTGTGTGTGTGTGGTGACAATCACTTGACGGCAATAGCACATTTTGTTGCAACGGCATGTACATGGGGCAGCAGTGGCTCAGGAGGTAGAGCGGCCACTTCCGGTTCCAGTTCGATCCCGGGCTCCCCCAGAGTCAAAGTGTCCTTGAGCAAGACACTGAACCCCTAATTGCTCCCGATGAGCAGGTTGGTTCTTTGCATGGTTTCCTCCGCCATCGGTGTGTGAATGGGTGAATGTAATGTACAATCATTGTAAAGCGCCTTGGATAAAGGCGCTATATAAATGCACCATTTACCATGTAAATATGTGCACGCCATAGACCGTGAAAAAATACGGACAACGTCACACCATTGGTTTCTACAGATCGTAAATGAAGCCTATTTTGCAGCAATTTCAAATCCGCCATCTTTCTACATCCGGTTGATATCCGGTCCGAAATGCAAACAGAAATGAATGCTATTGAATGAAAGAAACCGCAGCGAGTAAAACCCCTAGAAACATACCCTACTTTATCATTCATTTTAAAATTAATGGGACCATAATTTACCAAAACGCATATCATGGTGATTGAAAGAAGACTTTAAACTAGCAACTGGAAGCATATAGTATTTATGACAATGTTTATTAAGGTAATAAAATCAAGTGTAAAGTTCGGGCAAAAACCCATCCCCTTGAATAGAGCATAATTGCTTTTGCAACCAGCAGGGGTGAAACAGCGGTGAAACAGCGGTGAAACAGCAAGACTACAGGCCATTCATATGACCTGTCACACTTTCTATATAGCCTCAATTTACAAGCCGGATGCTAGCCCCTTGGCACACACACGCAGTGTTTGTCCTGCCCTCTAGTAGTGTGACCAGATAAAAGTAACACTGACTGTTTCAGAGTGACAGAGGTGTGATAACTCTTCCTGTAACTCACACTGTGGGGTTGTGCACCTTTGTGTATACAAACGGATGAAACAGTCACATGGCCATGCGATCTACAAGGCCCAGTGAGCTTGTAGATCGTCTATTTGCACTATATTTGTATGACACCGTTGTGTGACAAAGTGTAAAATAGGGCTTCATTGGTTAATCTATTTGTTGATATTTTAAAAATAAAGCTCCTCGGTTATTCGATTAATCCATGTACTTAGCTTCATATTGACTTAAAGGTTCTATGACATTTCACTTTTTTTATTTTTTATGTTTTTTGGGGGGTTTCATGACCTCAATTACGCCCAAAAAATCTGAACTTTGAACATTCAGTAGATTTTCTGTGGTCTGGGGTTTTCTGAATAATTAGGCAGTAATCTGAGTTTGGCCCTTGGGCAGTGAAGTCAGAGGCCATTAATCCCGCCCACTCTCCTCCTCGCCCCTCCCCTCCCGTATCCTTTCCTTTTGGGGGGGGGGGGGGAGCAGAGGCGATGATTGACAGGCAAAATCCCTCAACAGCGACACCTGCAGGCAAAGATTTCTTTTTTCATTGCAGATGAAAAGGCTTTAGAAATGTGAGAGAAAAACACCTGCCATGGATCAATGGAGTGGAATTTTTTGTTAAAACGTTTTATACACATTTGAAGGACCATGACAAAGACTTTGAATGTGTGGTAAAACTGAACGTCATGAAACCTTTAATATCGAATTGTGTCCAATCACAAAAAAAAAAAAAAAGTGAATTGTGAATGCACCTCAGCAACTAGGAAATGTATCATCAAGAGAATGTGGAACTTCGTGATAATCTATTTAATCCATACACGTAAGAAAACATTTTTTGCGGCTAATATCTTAGTTACAAGTTACAGCATTGTTGTTGTGAAGCAGGTTTTACTTATAGGAGAAGTGTTTAAAAAGATTTCTATTTCCATTTGTCAAGACAGGAGACAGGTGGGTAGGGAGAGAAGTGCTTTAGGGAGACTGTCAGAGTCTCTTATTTCTCAACGGAAGAGTAGGAAGACACCACTGCAGTGGTGTGCAATTAATATGTGCTATTTATATTGTATTAACATATTCTAGCAAACACCCTAACACTAACCCTAAACACAACCCTGAGGGAACATACTGTAGGGTTGAGGGAATAGTATAGCATAAGCAAAGGCAGACCTATACAAGCATACCAGAAGCCAAAGTGCCACTAGAGACATGCACACGCTTGCGTTTGTACTGTATGTGCATGATTGTGTACACACACTCACATAGAGATGTCCACATGGGATAATTAGCCTAACATGTATAGGCTTCCTGAAAGCATAGCCGGAGTGAAACCAATCCAGACACTGTTTATCAGAGCTCATAAGTGAGGGGTTAATTAATGTCAACTGCTCAGAATTGGTTAGCGCAATGCATTCACAACAATTAGCTTTCTGTTCAAAGATAAAGACGTAGAGAAATAGAGGGTTACGGGTAGATCAAAGGGGAAAAGATGGATCTGTGATGGAATATTCTATGGAGATAAAAGTCCATGGTGTATCCCAACTTGTTCTTTGCCGGGTTCTCTCCTTGGCTTGGTGCCTTGTTCTCCTATGGACAAACTAGCCAATGGCAGAACAATCCTCCCCAGGCTATGGGATATAGTCTATCCATAATCAACCCTGCAGTGTGATTATTTCAGTCATTATTATTATTTTTAGTAGTAGTAGTATTAATCACAGATTTCTGTCGAAAGAATGTCATGATTGATAGGCTGACAGACTTTTATTCTAATGGAGGATATAGCCCGGCCCCCTTGATAAGTTTGGCTGAACTTGCGCAGTCCTAGTCCCATCACATTAAAAGTCTTCCAGTATTTCAAACATGGTCTAGCCATATACTAGGTTTTGACCGAGTCTTGTAATCTCCTCCTCTCCTGTTTTGCCAATGAGTGCCAAACACACACATTGATGGAACTACTCATCCTAACAGCAACATATTAGTATTTGTCATTAATTGTCCTAATGGCTCCAGATGCCAAAACAGTGATTAAAATACACGCACAGACACAAGCACACCACTCACACACAAACAATCACAGTGATAACGGGTGGCAGAGCTGCCAGAGCACATTGCAGGTGCTCAGGAGATGACACCGATACTGGGTCTGTTGAACACAACTCTATTATCTCTTGGGGCTCTTGAATGCAACTCAGCGGAGACGACCATCAGGGCTCGTTTAACAGCCGTGGCTGGCTGATGAAAATTTTGCCAAGTGTTGCCAAGTGACATGATCTCAAGGTGAAAAACAGAGATAGATATGAAAGCCAATGCAGCGGATTTATTATCGCCTGACACTAATCCTAAATTAGCATTTCACTTGGCTTCATCATTCAGTCAAACTGCCATCCGCAGAGTAGTTTTTTTTATTGATATCTAAACAGAGGGCATTGATCCAATTGGATTTAACAGTGATGAAAGAGTTGCCAGACACCTATGCCTGATCTCAAGGTGAAAGGCAGAGATTCATAAAATAAACTGCCGCAGGATCCGCTCCTGTAGCAAAAGTCAACTTTCTCCTGGAACTGGAGAAAACACGCTCATTACCCCTGCGACATTCGTAAAAAAAAAAAACATTTGTGTAAAACTTGATTGAAGCTCACAGAGCACAAAAAGATCAGGTAAAATAGTATCCAGCATTTGCCTTTGCGTGTGCGAACACACGTGTGCGTGTTCGTCTGTGTGTATGCATGCGCAGGTTTCTGTACCTTTTTAACATGCTCGAGCATGCTCTTTCCTCCTTGCCAAGGCTTGGAGTTCTTCCTGATGCAGGTCAGGCTTGCCATGCTGTGCCACTTCCTGTCCTCCAACTTCCTGTGGAACGTATTGGCCAATAGCAGCACAGTATCATAGATGTAGCGGTTGGTAATCTGCAGAGAGTAGAAACAAAAAACAAAATCAGGAATCATAGACAATCACAGTGTTTTTTACAGTAAAACCTAGACTTTTGTACTGCAGATGTTCTAGAGTTGTGTAATGGCGATATACTGTGCAGTGTACAGTATTGGACAACCATGCACGATAAATGTTTGCCAACTGCTAGTAGGTGTAAGGAACAGACTAAAAGACACACACTGTAAAAGTCATTATGGGATTAAAGCAAAATAATACAAAAATAATAACAAAAACACTTCTTTCAAGCAACTGGTCCTGCCTATTTTTGCCAGAGAATGCAATAGATTTAACCCTTCCAGTTCTGGTGTGACTGATGGCAGGTACAGCCACATACTGTAGATTGGCACAGGGCTCATGCCTATTTCCCCACCCCATGTGTATCATGTAGAACCCATGGAAAATGCTGACATTCATTGTTGACATCATACCAGTAGCATTTTACACAACTGTCTCCTTCCATTGTTTCTTTGCCTAAATCAACAGAACTTGTCAAGGAAGCCCAAATAAAAGCCCTTCTTTATTTATATTTTATTTATTTATTATTTACCATTTTAGTGATTGCCGTGTGACAGCCTATCAAGTACATCTATGATTGTTAACAATGAGAGCATGTGCCTGTGTAGGCTATAATTATTCATTATTATGTTAATATTAGTGGGGCGGCAGTGGCTCAGGAGGTGGAACGGAAGAATCTATCAAACTAGGATCTAACTGAGAACTGGAAGGTTACCAATTGGATCCCTGGCTCCTCCTGGCCTTGTGTCAAAGTGTCCATGAGGAAGTAACTGAAACAACTACTCCCAAACTTGGTACCTTACCTCCGGTGTATGAATGTATGTGTGAACAGGGTGAATGTCACACACATCGTAACAGTGCTTATATAAAGGCACTATATAAATGCAATTAACCATTAGCTTACTGTACATCATGTGAAGGGCAGTTATCAGAATCAGCATCACAAGATAACAGGTGTAAAAGAGTGGGTGCACTTTTCCAGTACACCAATTCCACACAATGGCCCAATCCTAGTAGTTTGTAAACTGAGCCGGGCCAAGTGAAGAGTCATGTGTATTTATTTGTATTCATAACAACAATGCATTGCTGCGTAGGAAGCTTTTTCTGTCTCAACTGAATACAAAAAAAATTAAGGACATTTAATGAACCGTTCTACAGTATAATTGATGGCATTTCATTATCTGTACAGGCTTGCTCTGCAGCAATAGTGCTGTCTGTGTGGAGTGTGGACAGCATGCAGAGGTGACCCCCCCCCCCCCCCAACCACACACTCTCACAGTTTTCAAATTCACATTCATTTAAAAAAGGCCCTCTGGGAGTACAAAATGATGAAAAACAGTTGTGGTGATGAAGAATTTTAAACCCTGTAGACAGGGTTTACAAAATTGTAACCGCCTGACAGCACTAGTATTTTTGTTTACGCAAGAGCAGCAGTAGGATGGCATCAGTGCAGCGTAGGCTATAGCTTAGCTGGACATCACACTTCCATAGTGGGATGCATCTTGGGATGCCAGCTTCTCAGCGTGGGAGGAAGGCAGCGTGAACACACACTTCTCTTGCTTGCAGACTATAAAAGCTGTATGACCTTTGCTCCTCCTTGTCCATTGTTGCCTCACTTCCCATCAGGGCTTTTAATCAAAGAAGAAAACAACAACAACACAACAACAACCCTATAGCAAGCAAGCAGGCTGTCAATTCCAGCTCTGCTCACCGGCTTCTCTGACATGACTGCCCTCTTTCTCACCTCTTCTCACAGTGAGATGGTTAGTCCTAAAGTGGCGTTAATGTTCATATAATTATCCCCCAGTCTAAGCTAAAATTACCCTCTTTTATGTTCTGTGCACCTGTGCGTGTGAAAGGTCAATCACCTACATTGTATAACCACAAACTCAACCATGCGCAACGCATGGACTACTGTATACGACTATGCGTGCTTGCGCACTCGCACCACACACAAAAACACAGACGCACACTAGTGTATACTAAATATTTTAGGCTGACATTCATTAAAGGAATTGATAGACTCTGGGTGCCACTGTATCTGAAAATAGGAGGGGGGGGGGGGGGGGGTGATTAAGTATGTGATCGATTAATGTGTGATTTACTGAGCCTGTTGTCTCCATGTTAATGAGAGGATAATAAATAGAGTGACAAACACACATGACTAATAGCCTACCGCACACTCATTCATATACTCACCCTCACACACACACACACACACACACACACACACACACATAAAACAAACAATGTAATGAATAGGATGGAGAGGCCATTAGTCCAACTGCACTGTTTCTGTGCTAGCTTGCTTGCACGCATGTATGCGCGCGTTCACATGCATGCGAGTGGACACACACTCACTAAATAATAGTCTCAATAGCTCAACTGACGTGGCCATTGAGGAACAAAGGTCACCGTGTATCATCACTAAGAAAACTGAACATTCTTTGGGATTCAGATACACACACTTCTACAGATTTAATATGCAAAGATGTGTTTGGTATACAAATCCAGTGTATGAATAGTAATAGTAACAGTAAGCATCTGCACCCTCAACTGACAGGTGAAGCTACTTATCAGCGTATACATCTTAGATTGTTTTAATGCAATGTATAATATATTATTATTATGGGGCCAGGCTTCCAGCATGGACCCATATTGTTATTCGCATTATTCCGTTTCTTCTTCTGCCACTTTTGGCAGTTCTGGCTGAACCGTGCAGTCGCTTTTTATGAAACTCGGCCATATGATAGATGGTCATGAAAAACGATCAAGAAATAATTCTCACAATCTTTCGTCAAAAGGTGGCGCTATAGCACTCAATTGAAAAATGCCAACTTTGAACAGGTACAACTCATGCCGTGTTTGACCTAAAGCCATGAAACTTCGATGCACACATGCGTCTCCTCATGCTGAACAACTTTCACACTCTGACTTTTGACCTCTGACCTTTAGATCTCCCACCATTTGGAATTATATGAAAAACAGTTAAAACCTATCTCCTCCTGGGATTTTTGAGTAATCTGCACGAAACTTTTTACACATGAACTTTGGACCTATACCAAAAAACGTTTGCAAAATATCTTCCATAAGTGAAAAAATGAAGCTTTAATGAGCCAATGAATATTGCAGTTTTATGACAATTATTCATCTGCCCCTAACACATACATGCAGACTTACCATTCTTTGAAACTTTGCAGAAATGTAAAGGGCCATTCCAAATATCACTGAAACCAATCTTACTCCAATTGGTCAAACGGGGGCGCTATAGCAATTTTTTGAAAATTGAAACTTTAAACAGGCAAAAGTCATGCCTCGTTTGGCCGACAGCCATTAGACCTGCTTACACATGTGCCTTGACTAATGAGGAACACATCTATCACGTTGACCAGTAAGCACCGCCCTTAGATTGTCCGCAATCTTGAGCAGTTTGAAAAACACTTAAACCCAGGATTTTTCAGCTATTTGCGTGAAACTGTATCATGATTGTGATCTCCTTTCACAGGTTCTTGTCTGTTGGTGGCTTCTCGCTTAAATGTGTGCCCCACAACCTGAAGGTCACCAGTTCAAGCCTCACTTGGTGCAGACTTCATCTGAGTTGCATTTCACACAACATGACTATCAATGAATACATCTGCAATTGTTAAAGATAACATGAAATACTTAATTGAGTGTTTTTTACATACAGCTGATCTACAATCTCACAACTTTTCAGATAGCAATGAGAGTATGTTTTTTCAATGTATAACATACTTCATTGTGAAAATAGCCAATGTACAATCTGACAACTTTTAATGGTTTGTGAGCTTGTAGATCGGCTACTTTCACTAATTTTGGTTCTGAGGAGATGTACAATTTCTTCATTGGTAAATGGTTTGTGAACGAGTGATCTTAGTGTTAGTGAAACAGGGGCTTGGGTCATGACAGAAGGCAAGAGTTTGTGATCCTCAACAGACATTATCAGCCTGGACAAAGATATAGCACTATAGGTAGTGTTGCAGCTACCTAAGAGTGCTTCATGACCGTAAGGTTGCCGGTTCAAGCCTCACTTGATGCAGACTCATTTAAGTTGAAATGCAAAAAACATGACTCAATCTATTCCGTTTCCATGGCGCTCTCTCTCTCTCTCTTCAATCTATTCCATTTCCATGTCTTTCTCTTCAATCTATTCCGTTTCCATGTCTCTCTCTCTGTCTCTTCAATCTATTCCATTTGTCTCTCTCTCTGTCTCTTCAATCTATTCCATTTGTCTCTCTCTCTGTCTCTTCAATCTATCTCTCCTCTCTCTCTCTCTCTCTCTCTCTCTCTCTCTCTCTCTCTCTCTCTCTCTCTCTCTCTCTCTCTCTCTCTCTCTCTCTCTCTCTCTCTCTCTCTCTCTCTCTCTCTCTCTCTCTCTCTCTCTCTCTCTCTCTCTCTCTCTCTCTCTCTCTCTCTCTCTCTCTCTCTCTCTCTCTCTCTCTCTCTCTCTCTCAGGGGTGGCCATAGCTGAGTGGTTAGTGAGCCCGCCTAGGGAGCCAGAGACTCTGGTTGCCCCAGGTACGATTCCAGGCCAGGTCAGCAAATGTGTCGATGAAATGAAATTTGTCCCTGAGCAAGACTCTTAACCCCTAATTGCTCACAGGCACTCATTGGAAACAAGACCGCAAGGACTTTCATGAACTGACCTGTTAAAGGAATTATCATTTCTCTCTCCTGGCCCCATATTATCGCTGCTTGCAGCTATATTTATTATTATTATTATGTTCCATTATTGATTTAAGTATTTCGCTACAGAAGAAAGGCTGAAGCAGTGGAACATTTTATTTTACATGTAGATTTACTGCACTACTTTTGTACATGGGTTTGTTTTCTAATCTTGGTTCCTTTGATGTCCACTTCTTGATGGAGGCCAGGTGGAGTGACAGTGTAATCAACAGTAACTGCACACTGGACTCTGTCCAGTGGGCTGAAATGGGATGGGGTTGAAATGGCTTTGTATCATGTAGTTGGTTTTATTTTGTTACCCCTGTGAAGGTTTAACAAAGTTTGCTTTGTTGCTTGTGGTTACTTTAAAAGAAGCTGTGAGGTTGATGTTGTTCTGTTGATGTGAATGCAGTGTTTCCCTTTTTTTCCCCCAAAGGACATAAAAAAGGGGGGTGGGGGGGCAACAAGCATCATCGTCTCTTTCTATCTTTCTGTCTGTCTTTCTCTCTCTGCCATTTTTGCCTCTTTGAATATGTCGTGTAATGTTGCAGGCCAGCATATCTATCTTGTCTATTGTTATTTGGAGTTTAAAGAAAGTTTCAAAGTACTTTGCTCTCTTGTGTTCTCTCACAAGGCGTGTCGCTGTCCATAAGCGGTGGTGCTGAACCATTCAACAATTGAGCCATCTAGAGTGATGTGTCCTTGTCTTTGAATGTCACAAGGTCGACAACAGATACAGTATGGACCTACTCATAGCCTATGGCAATTAGATTGTTATTATGGTTCACCGTTACGATCTGAAGGACGTCAGTAAGGATGACACAACAGGAACACACTGGTTCGGTTCAGAGAGGATATTCCAATTTCCAGTGCAGGGTGGTTACAACAGCGAAAGTGTGTGCGGTCTCTGATTCACTCAAGCACACAATCACAAAGCACCCAGAATCCAACATTCCTTGACATGCACCTTAACCACCTAAGCCATATATACTGTACATCATTGTGCAACAAATAGTCGATCTACAAGCTCTCAAAATGTTATATTGTTATTTAAACTCATTCTGAATGTTGAGATTCGGACGGCTCTCTGCATTTGATATCGACAAGGGATGCATGCAGCTTATTGTAAAAATGACTCCAGAACAGAGCTCAATGAAGCTGAACACAATTATTTTAAGTAAAATAAATATTTTACGATGGATTAAGAGATGGCACAATGCCAGTGTCAATGTGTATGAATAAAATGAACAAGCACATAGTATACTGAAATACACACACACACACACACACACACACAATCCCCCCCCCCCCCCCCCCCCCCACACACACACACACACACACACAGTTGCTGATGGCTGCAGCAGCCACTATGTGAGAGACAGTAGCAATTACATTAGTGTGCACTCTCACCAATCTACATAAACAATACACAATTACTGGAGCCTGAAGTAAGGCTGAGTGGGATCTGCTTTCATCCCCTTGCTCTCTGCCCCCTTCACATATGGAGTCTGCATTTCGTTTCTGCCGGGTGGCAACCTTCCAAAGCCGTTACTATTTCATTATTATGTTTATACAGTAACTATTTAAAATAGTTACAAACTGTGAAAATAGCCAATCCACAACGCCTCGCAGTGCTAGGCGTTGTGAGCTCTTGTATGATGAACTCTTGAAGTAGGGCATTCATTTACAGAAAAAAACTAAACAATTTTGAAACAGTTGAAATATGGAGATACGAGGATTCTGCCCGACAGCAATGCTTTCTTTATCCCTACTAAACACCCCCATCCCTCATCAACTTTGATGTGGAGGAGAAAAGAAAGAAAGAAAGAAAGAAAGGCTCTACTGGCAGACATGGTGAGTCTTAAGGTGAGAATCATCTGTTCCAATGGGACCTTGAATGTACAGAGAATTTTGCAACCTAAGCAACCATTCTTTGTGTGTGTGTGTGTGTGTGTGTGTGTGTGTGTGTGTGTGTGTGTGTGTGTGTGTGTGTGTGTGTTAGAGAGAGAGTGTTGATGTGCTTCAGTGCAGTGTGAAATTAGGCTTCTTCTGGGCCACTCTTTGAGCTGATCTACGTCTACTTCCTCCGTCCCTCCCTTACTCTTTCTCTCTCTCTCTCTCTCTCACACACACACACACACACACACACACACACACACACACACACACACACGCGCACACGCACACACACACACACACACACACACACACAGTGTTGGTCGCGACTATGTTGGACAAAGTGTTTTAAACACCTCTCCTCTCTCATGGAAAGCATTGTCCTTGACAGATTATAGCCTTTCCACCCAATAGTAACACTATTTGAAGGTTGGGTCTATAATGCATTATACGCACATTTACAATGCATTATAATGTGCTTATAAGGCATTATTACACTCCTTATACATGTTTACAATCATGTATGACAGTCACCAGACAGACACATTTATCACATTATAACTACCACAATAATAATAATAATAATAATAATGATGATAATAATAATACATATTTTTTACAGTTTCATTTGATTCATATGGGGTATGCTGGATTTATATTATTTAGTGCTTCTAGGGCATGCTCATATTTATGTTTTTGTCTGTCGTGTTTTTATCTTATGGGGCACTGTGTTTTCTACTGTTCCCTGAAAAGTAGAAAACACAGTGGTGTTTAGGAGGGAGAAAGACCATACCAGCATCAGTCAATTTCACCTTCTATTCACAGATTCAACTAAAGTATACAGTATGTCTTACATAAACAAAGACCCTTTTTCCATTAATGGCCTTATTTACTTATTCAGTTGTCAATCAGTATATTTGTTTAAAAGTACTCGAACTGGTTCAAACAAATACTTTTCCCTTGAGGGCTTTCCATTTATAAATGTATTTCAAACATACTTTATATTTATCACAAACCCAGTCTTTATTTGGCCTGGGTGAGGGGAAAGATTAAAGGACAGACAGAGTGATACGCTATATTCAGTGGTGGAAGAAGTACTCAGATTATTTAAAAACTAGAGTATGCCTATGTCGCACCGCCAATCTGACCAATACTGTATGTCTGAGTCATCGAATCGAGAGATTTGTCAGAGTACCGTCTGTCTATGTCCCGCCTTTGTGCCCTTATATGGAGATATCTGTATGTCTCACTATCTGTGTCCCTTTTATGCCCATATCTGGAGATCCCTGATGTCATTAGAATATGCCCATACCCTGTATATTGGCATGCCCATGGAGAATCAGGGTTGACGCCGAAGGAGGGCTTGTCTGAGGACAAAGTAGAGAGAACTTTTGGCCTGTAGAGAGAGCTTCTTCATGCTAAGCCTCTTGTAGTGCTGCAGATCATAAGCGTGTGTTGGGCAGTGCAAAATAAACAGATTTGGTTTTGAGGGAAATGGTAGGCCATTTCAGAGGTAAAAAGTTTAGTCACCGACTCACCCGGGACTGCCGGGAGACACTCGGAGAGAGACTCCTTTACATGGAAATGAGCCAGTTAAGGTGGTTCGGGCATCTGGTACGGATGCTTCCTGGGCATCTCCCTAGGGAGGTCCTCGGGGTGCTGAGCGCAGGCTACAGGGCAGACCAAGGACCAGATGAGGGGATTCTATCGCCACGCTGGCCTTGGAATGCCCCAGGATCCCCCAGTTTGATGTAGCTAATGTGGCCAGGGAAGTCCGGCATTCTCTGCTGGAACTGTTACCCCAGTGACCCGACTCTGGATAAGCTGATGAAGATGGCTGGAATGATGGATGAATGGTAGGCCATCTGTTGCTTACATTGCTTGCAGTCAACTTTGTCTCGAGGTTCCACAATTTTGACATTCACTGGTCTAAAACGTACAGTATTTCCAAACAGGGCTTTTTAGATTGCTTCCAACTCTAATCACTCTGTCCGGAGCTGAACTGGGTTCCAAGCTTCTCTGCAATGCTGATTTATTGGATCTTTTCAGCACAAGAATAGACATGCATTTATTTTGACCGTATGCATGCTGTGGTTTATGTTTTCAACAGAGGCGGCACAGAAATGCCAGTTGTATTTTTAGTTCAACACAAGCTGAAAGCAAGATAACTGCTATATTACACACTTAAATGCAATTTCTCTTTACAATTTGAATTGTGCTTGAAAATTAAACCAGTTTGATATTCAGCCCTACAGCCAGCCCTACAACCCATACACTCAGACAATTCCAGTGGGCCAATCATTTTGTCTGCTGAGGCAGTTCATCAATGACCGTATCTATTTATTGAATTAGTGTTGATCAAATGCTATTTTCTCATTGTCTATGTGAATAAATAAGGCCATGGGGATGTGATAAATGAATGACCTCCCAACATTAGTTATTTCCCTCATTATCCAACAGAGGGCCATCATATCAAAGCCAAGCTGTAGGCTAGGACTGATGTGACCATGCCATAGGCAACCGTCCCCGGACAATGATGAATGTGATAATCTATATACTTATATGTGCCAGATGTAGTTTGGATACATTCCTCAACAAATTGATGTCATTATATCCAAAATACAGCCAGCACTGTCTTAGGAATGCCAAGACATCAAGGCCATTATTTCTATTTCCACACATTACTTTACAACTTTCATCAGATATGTCCCTCCAGGCCACCTCTGCATCCACATAAATCAACAGCACTTTAATTTGATTTCATTCTGTCCTAGCACATAAATAAGAGCGCATTGTCTCCTCCTTTTGCTTCCCCTGGTGTCTTTGATGGCACCGTGATGCACGCACAAACTACGAGATAATAATTGTATACATATTGCTGCCCCGGGGGACACATCCACAAAAATCAAATAAGTGAAGAGAGCCTGAGAGAGGGAAGGGAAGGAAGAAAAAACAAAAAGTGACAGTCTGTCTTTTCCGTGATGATATTGTTGATGAATTGTGTTGCCTCCAACTAATGTGCACGCGAGTCCATTTTTGTTTTGTCTTCTAATGGAACTACTATGTGTTTGGGATACATAAGGGAGCCAGGGCATAATAGACATTTTTCATGGCAGCCGTAATGACATAAAGAGATTTGCAATGTAACGCCTCGCACTCAACAGATGTGCATTTGCACACACACTTTACTCTGCACGCTGGTTCGCGCGCGACTGTTCTCACCAGCAGCTTTTTCGGAGCGCATTTGTCGCTGTCGTGAAAGCAGCCAAAAGTTGTCATCCTCAGTATTGACATAACTGATTACTTTGCTATACTGTCCCAGAGCCAGCCTGCATCATTAGAATGTGTCAGTATACGAGACAAGATAAGTAAAATGTTACTGAATATTTTCCATTATATCATGGTTGCTAGGGCTATAATTTCTGTAGCTTCATGGAATGACAAGCTCTGCCTCCGGATATTCGGTGGTGGGTTTTGATGTGTTCACTCTGGACTCAAATTGTCTTCAAGTGTGCAAGCTGAGCGTCCTTGCACAACCAGTGAGAGCGGCCGCATGCATAAACATGGGAGCAGGAAGTAAGGCAGCATCCACTTGTGCGTCCGGTGGGTTCCATGCGTAACATTGCCAATGTTACTTCCTTCACAGGTGTTTTTACCAATGATACTGATTAAGGCTCTGCTCCATTTAGTGTACAGAAAACTATATACTAGAAGCACCTTGATTGGAGAGAGAAACTGTTAATTTGACAGCTTGTTGTTTAGACATGCTAGGTTAGATTTTTAGTTTGTGACTATTTACCCTGTTGTTTGTTCAAGTGCAAAAAAACTCAGATTTTGCACTTTGCTAAATGACTGCTAAATGCGTGAAAGTAATTCTAATTGAATGTTAATACAAGAACACTGGGAGCTGTCTTAGAATGCTTGACAGAGCGAAGGATGCTGTTTGACAGTGTTCCAGAAGAAGTCGACTCAAATGAAACACACGCTGTGAAGTGGTAAAATGCAGCACAGGGGCACATTTCAGAACAATGAAACAGAACCCCACAAGCCATGTTTGAATAAATTGAAGAGCAGGTGACTTTGAAAGAGTTGCAGGTGACTCTAGTAAGGTCAGACTCATGCGCATACATATATTCAGACAGCGAGTCAGACAGACACACAGAGATGCCTGAGAAGGTCACAGTTGTTATTGGTTGTGTGTTATATTCTGCTATAGATCGGTCCTTGTTCGAAAATGTATGAGCATTTTTCAGCATGGAAACGATTATGACGATAATGCAAAATAATTGCTTTTATTGTTCTGTAATAATATGTAATAATTGTGACAAGCCCGCTGCTCACCTCTAGCTGCTGAGCCTTAGGGTTTTTGGGGTCACAGAGGGAGGTGTTGATCCTGTGGTTGTGTTTGACGCAGCGCTGGGTGGTGTTCTGCGGCATGGGGAAGGTCTGGCGTATCAGCGTCAGCCGACCGATGGACTTCAACACCAAATCCTGCAGTTCATAGTCCGTGATCTCCTAAAGGGGTGATAACAGAGACAAGAGTAGGAGAGGTGGGGCAAAGGGTACAGATGGTAGAGAAAGGGAAGGAGGGGTGGGATATAGTGTAGGAATGTGGGGGGGGGGGAAAGGACAAGGGAGGGGGAAGTAATCATTATTTATTTGTCTTTATGAATGCCTTTATTATCTTGACTGTTATGAATGCCTTTGTAAATTGTGGTTGTGGTGACTAACAGTCAAGATGACAAAACTGATACAGTGGCTGCAGCATGAGACAAAATTAAATCAAACACTCCTAGGTAGGCAAACCTTGCCCACACCAACCTTGTTTGCTATGCAACAACTTTGATTGATTGATTGATTAATTGTCTTACCCTTTTGACCCAAATGTGAATCAAGTCGTTGGGGCATCCTATACTGATCAAGTTTCATGAAAATCCAACCATCCAAGTAACAGTATTTTGTTCACAGACAGACTCACACACAGACAGATAAACAGATAATGTACACTATGATACATCGCTGTGGGCATCGTAAAAAGCCAGGGCTAGAATTCACTATATAATTTATTATGAAATAATAAGCCTCACTAATTTATATTACACATAAATATGTTGTTTCTTAAGCAATGTTTATTATGCGCCAGTATTTCTTTATCACCACCCTGCACAATGAAAAACTATCTTTGTCATCTCTAGAAAATGTATTGTATTACTGCATTATGTATTTGATTTTATAAAAATGTGTGTGGCTCGTCTTTTTTTGTGACCCGTGTTTACGCGAAGCGTCTTTTTTCTGTGACGTGTGTTTGCATGCTGCGTCTTTTTTGTTATTCGTGTTTGTGTGTTTGCATGACACCCACCTCTCTATATAGACGGGTTTCCGAGCGACGTCATCACAGAGCAGAATGCGCAATCTGCGCATGCCTGGGGGTAAGGCGCGTTCGAAAATACAGCCCTGAGCGGCAGTGAGCGCACTGGCCAATACAAACTAATAGGCGAGTGTGCTCCGGTGCGTAATTTCCAAACGCACCCATAGGCTTCCCCCCGCAGCTGCGCGGTCATATTCCTCTCATGTTTACTAACAGGAAACCCGTCTATATGGCCATGTTACGTTTGTGACGTCCACCGTCCGCCGACCCACACATTTTAATATGTGGGTTTGTAATAACTCCCTCTGCAAGCCAGAATAGTATGTGTTTGTGTGCGCGCGTGCGTGCGTGTGCGTGTGTGTGTGTGTGTGTGTGTGTGTGTGTGTGTGTGTGTGTGTGTGTGTGTGTGTGTGTGTGTGTGTGTGTGTGTGTGTGCGCATGTGTGCATGCGTTCGTGCCCAACACCTCTATGTCCTTGCAAAACAGGGGACAAATCATGGCTAATTTTAGCCTCAGAACATAATCTCTCTCTCTTTTCTCTCTATTTGTCCATCCAGCCATGGATGTAGAGAAGGGGACAGAGAACGAGTGCAGAGGGTCATGTGGTGATGAGATGAGAACTGACGTTTATCGTCCCCGGTAGAGCTTTGCTATGACCGAGACCACCCTCGATGTCTCTCTGCACGTGCTGGGTCTGTTTATCCATATGCATATGTGTTTGTAGCTATGTGTACCTAATACCACTTCTGTGTGTATGTGTGTGTGCCCGCATGTATATACAGTATGTGTGTGCGCAGTGCACATGCATGGGTGCATGGTACGTCAGGGGTCGCGCTAGGATTTTAATCTGCCGGTCCCAATGTCCGGAAGGATTAAAATTTACCGGACATCTGACAAAAATAACGGTCATAATTAATGTTATGCAATAATGACAAGCAGGTGCGTAAATACAGCCTAACACTTTGGATTGAGCTATTTGAACATGAACCATCATAATATACACATTTTATATAGCAGGGTCATCTTACACAAATACATTAATTACCTACATTACCATTTGCGCATGCTGCGTGCGTAATGGTTTCTCAATAATCAATTGCGTTTGAATGCATTTTCTAATTAAGGGCAATGCAAAAAAAATGGCATTTCAGATAAATCCTTCATAACGTGGCTCAGCTGACCTGTTAAGGCAATAAATTATAGACCACTACTCACTCACAGGTGGTTATACTGTTTAGTTAGACAGTGGATGCCGTCCGTGTGTCTAGTTGGGACAGCCGTGGGAAAGTTGATGAGTTGTGAGAACCTTGTCGTCTCCTCATAAAGCTAATCAGTTCAAAGTGGTAACGTTTTAACGTGTCCACCTCATAGAGTTAAAAATAGGTCCACGATTATGATTAACGTCGTGTTTCACCTCGATGCCATAGTTGCAGTAGCCTATAGCTGTTGTGGAGAGTATTTACGCATCTGTGTTAAATGTCATCTTCAATGAAACTGTTGTTAAACTATAGGGCAACTTGCCAACTTTACTCACGAGTCACAAGTGCCCTTGTAGTAGCCTAGTATCTGTGACATATTCTAACTCGTAATGATACAACTTGTGTGTGACTGACTGTTAAATACACAACTTTATAATTTATAAATGTAACTTGTAACCGGACCGCGAGCTCTGTCTGACTGCCGAGACCGCAGTCTAGCTACGCAGCACCAGCAACAACTACGCAGCAGCAACAACAACTCTCTTCTTCCTGTTGTACCTTCACAATAAAGTGTCTCCCATTTACCGCCCAATGCAGCACATTTTACACTGGTTATTATTAACAGGAAATAGGTGTAACTTAACAGCGTGTGACATTCTTTCTACCGCTCTCTCTCACTCTCTCTCTCTCCCAAAGACACACGCAGGTTGAGAGCCTGCCGTGTCATTATCAACCGGTCAGGATGTCCGGAGAGATTGATTTTTCCCGGTCTTTGACATAAATCTTCTGCTATCTCACCATTCGATTCCATTCCGATTCAGGGGATCACGTTTCCGTTTTTTCCCCGATGTTTTCAAAACAAACGATTCTCGATTAAAAAAAAATCGGAATCGTCCAACATGAGAATCGCGAGAATCGATTTCCCACACCCCTACTGAATGTGACCCTGTGTGTAAGACACATGCACGCGCACGCACACGCACAACTCGTCAACAACATCGTACTACTGATTATCTGTCTCTTGGGTTGTCAAACATTTCCATGCGCTTAAACGAATCAAAATGCACGCCGGTTATGCTATCGACAGTTTCTAAATGTCACATGAAGCCCAGCATGTTCATAAGAGGATACAGCTAAATATAAGGGTCTGCTAGCCTGGAATCTCACTTCGCTACCCAGTCTGGCCAAGCAGGTCCTATTTGACTCGTATTTCCATTACATTACATTACAGTCATTTAGCAGACGCTTTTATCCAAAGCGACTTTTACAATAAGTGCATTCAACATAGGTAGGGAACAAAACTACTAATCAGAAGTCCTAAGTGCATTTTCTGCTAAAACATGCAACTAAGAGTATACCTAGCGCTAAGGTAATTACGTAGGCAAGTCAGGAAGTGACTCGAGTTTTACATTGGACAACACTGGTGTGTCCCCCCCCCCCCAAGACCAATCAGAAGCCGTGGGCTAGCAGAAAGGGGAACAATGACATTCATTTTGGGGATGGCAGGGTGGAGCTGAGTCACATCATAGACTGATCTGATTTTCATCAAGTATGTTTCATTAGGTCTAATTCTTAACTGCATGGGAGACCCTGGTGTGTTACAATGAGTGAGGGGTTCCATGTTTCGATGAGCACAGCAATAGCTGAGGAGGTGATAAGGGCTTTGCGATATGTGCAAAATCTATATTGTGATGATAATATCGTATTGTGAAGATAATTTAAGTTTTCTTTTTCAAATTTTTAAAACAGTAAACAATAGAGAAAACAGCAGATCTACAAGCTTACAACGCATCGCGATGTGACGCATTGTGACCTTGTAGATCTGCTATTTACGCTATTTTTGAACATTTCTGGAATTTTTTCATCGACTCACATCACAATATCGATATAATATCAATATTATTGACAAAACCTACACATTTGAGGAAGTATACGCAGGCATAGGCATGTTCTCATGAGGTGGTGCACAAGGAACAAGTCAACCCTGGTAACTCACCCAAGCTCCATATAAACAAATATAAGGATACTTATATCTTCAATATACAGTAGAAAGGCTTCCAGGGCATTGCAACTACAGCTGTTTTTTGAATGTGAGACATTTACAATGTACATGTATAGGCCAATATTGTACCAAGTACAGTCAACACACTGTGTAACAATAATAACTTCTCCACACGTGATGTAATGATTTTTCATACCAGGAGCTGCTTTTTCAGCAGTTGAGGAGAACTTTTCTAATTTTAAGTCATTTCCATATAATATATATTATAACTTATATTGTTATCTACATTATGGATTAGTATGTAAAAAATAAAAAGTTGTCCCTTATCTATTGCCCTACCTAAAAAGCTATTAATTTGGGATTTAAAACAGAGATAAACAATAAACAGTGGGCAATCTTGCATGGAAATGTGCTGCGTGGATATAAGATAAGTATTAAAAACCTAGGGGTCCATTTGATTACATTTGTACACTCTCAGAGATAAATTAACAGTGAGGATTTTACTTTGTATTGACTGTCAAAGAATTGTGGTTGTATGTGCTGCTTTATTCTCAAACAGTTGTCCTGACAGGGATGGAGTTTCACAGCTCATAAAAACCACACAGTACAGACTGAGACAAATGCTGAAAACTGCTAAAAAGGCAAATCTCCAGGCCAGGAACTGAATTAAGATTCACAGTGGGTGGTCAAGGGCATGCAAAGAAACATCAACAGACAGGAATTATCCAGAGTACTCCGCACCATGGACCAGACACGCACACGCACACCCACACCCACACCCACACCCACACACACACACACACACACACACACACACACACACACACACACACCAATCAATCAATCTTTATTTAAACCTCAGCAGGAACGCACGCATACACACACAAATCGAAAAGGAGATTTGTGAGGTTTTGTCCTTTTAACAGACACTTGCCGATCCATCCTCATCTGTCCTTCTTCATTCCTTCCTTCCGTTCTCCCTTCTCTCTCTTTCTCTCCAACTCTTGAAGGATAAATTAAACAAGCGTAACTTCAATGGTGACTTGATCTGAAAGCTCTAAAAGCTGTTAGCCTTTTCAGAGCTGAGCCTAAATGAAAGCGACATGTGCACACACACATGCACGCAAACACGCACGTGCGCACACACACACACACACACACACACACACACACACACACACACACACACACACACACACACACACACACACACACACACACACACACACACACACACACACACACACACACACACACACACACAATAAAGCGATCCCGGGAGACAGCAGAGTTGATATTCACCTTATGAGACCCACATGGTGACATTTCTCTCTACTCAATATGTCACATACTGTGGGTGTCCTGCATCAAAAATAGCAGATCTACAAGTTGACTACGTATTGCACCGTGATGCATTGTGAGCTTGAACATCTGCTATTTTCGGTGTGCAACCCCTGGGTACAACTGCGTTTAATCAGGCATTACTCTTTAGCTAAGCAGGACCACTTTAGGTCCTGCCAAGTAGACCATGTGTGAGCTGTCTGTAATTTCATATGGAATCTTTTTCTTTAAGACATTCAAAATCTGTATGTTTTATAAATGATGGCAATAAAACATACAGTTTACACTGTACTGTAATACAATTAATGACAAACGTTGGGCTTGTCATTACAAGTGAACATTTTCAAATGTTTTCAAATTCCAGGTTGAAAGTGGTTAAGAATTGGGACGTAATCAGGGGCATAATCGTCAATATCGATGCCGTAAAAATATAAGAAAAAAAAATCTCAAGTAATATCAGATATACAGTCAAACCGATATATCGGTTTGGCTCTACAAAGGACCCCCCGTTTCTCTCTCTACGCCTCCCCTCTTCCACCTTGGAACACCAAAACCTTCCGACTCTATTGCCTCTCCCTCACTCTCCCTCACTTCATCTTTCTAACCTTCTCTCTCATTCCTTTTGAAGTGGTATCATTCTTCCATCACCTGCCAGTGATCGTTAACATCAATAAAGTCCTCAAACAGCACTACCAATGAGGATGGCATGGTGGGTAGAACAAGGTGAGCAGGTACTGTAGGTGATAGAGGGAGGTAAGTATGAGAGAGAGAGAGAGAGAGAGAGGCGCACAACTGAACCTCAAGCCTGTCCTTCCTCCTTTGCTTCATGAAAGTTATACTTTCACAAACGAAAGACTGCAGGGTAAGAAGCAGGGGCACAGGCGGCCACAACAGGGATGATGGGTGCACAATGAGAAAGAGAACGAGAGAGAGAGAGCGCACAACATAATACATCAGTGTAGAGTTGAGAAAGTGAGCAAAGAAGAATCTCTCCTGTGACATTTTAGGAATGGTATTTTAAATGTGACTCAAGCCCTAAGTATTATGCGGAGACCTCATGTCATTTAGAAATTACCCCCTGACATCATGTGTTTTGTGCAATGCATTATGCAAAGTCTTTGTTTTACTTGAATTTACTGACATTATCCCCCTACAGTATGTATATACTGTATTAAAATTGGCTAATGGGTGGGTCAAACGGGCGGCGGGCAGACCACAGCCACGTCACTCTGACATCACCATAAACAAACCCGATACACCCATACATAGGCAGGACCATGCCCATGTCACTCTGATTCAGACATTACCATAAACAAATCCGATACGCCCATATATAGGCATAGATAGATACCTAAAGCATATGTTTCTGGCCGGGCCCGCCAGAAACAGATCATCTCCATAATATGGGCACAAGGGAGGCAGACAGACGGGTACAACGGGTACTCTGACAAATCCCCCAACACTATGACACAGACATATTGGTCGGATCGGCGGTGCCACAAAGGTGTTATGCGGCCTGAACAGAAGAATTGACCCCAAATTAGTGAGATGTCCATGGGATTAAGATCACAGACAACATCCATCCACAATTAATAAAAATCCCTTGAGGTCCCCAGGTAATACTAGTCCCGTACGAATGGGGCTTAAGGGGCTGTATCCACCAAGGAGTTTTGAATAGTTTTCAATGGAAGCGCTGCATATTTATGCTATGCTGGAAACGCCAGCAGCGTGACGAGGCTCTGAATGTCAATTCTGCGCTGTGTATTCACGTCTGCCGTTTTTATCTGGTCACACAGGGTTGGAATATTTTGGGTATTTGGATGAGCATTTTAGAAGAGCGCCTTGCGTTTTCAGCAAACAAACAAAAACAAAAAAAGAACTCTTTGGTGGACACAGCCTAAGCGTCTAAAAGCCCTCCCTGCAAATCAGTAGAGCTCAGTCTCCAGGGTGCATGAATGTGCACAGCAATTTTCATGGCAATCCAGCCAGCTCAGTAGTTTTCGCTGCGTTGTTTGGGATCAAAGTGTTTAATGGACCGATAGACCGACATTGCCGTTGACATTGCTGCTAGCGCAGTCCAGGAGACAAGAGTTAGCTGGGTCGATTTGAATTCCAAGACGTCATAGGGAAGTATCTAGGTTTTAAAGAATAATAACTATATTTACAACTTGGCGTCACACAAGGACAACATAACTTCCAACACTGTATGATAGATATAAACAGACAGACAGACAGACAGACAGACAGACACATCGCAAAAACAAGAGTGAGGGTGAGAATGAGGCAAAATGAGAGCAAAACCAAGAACATCAAGAGCGAAGGTAAAACTAGACATGAGATAGAGTAATGTATATACAACGCAAACTTGAGAGTTTCAGCAAGAAAATCATCACCACCCTCCCCCCATCCTGAGCAGAACGAACGAGATGGAGAGGGGAAGGATGATCAATTATGGACTGTGAACTCCCCCTCAGTGGGGCTGTCTGGCTGCTGGCTGTAGATAAAGCAGACTTATGACAACCATACTGTGGCCCCTCATCCATAATAAACCACCGGGGAGCGTGGGGGAGAGGGAGGGAGAAGGCATTTACATACATACACAGGAATGCTTATGCTCCAAAGGAACCAATGCTAGAGAGATAGTATGATAAGTGTTCATTGTAGAAAGAGACTCTGACATGGCACAATGGATTCAAATACAGTGTGCACGGAAAGTTTTCAGACCCTTTCAAGTTTTTCCATATTTATTATGTCTCAAGTCTCTACTTAAAATGGATTTAAAAATTCTTCTCCATTCTACACACTGCACAATAGTGCACAACGACAAAGTAAAAACTTGTTTTTATTTTTTTGTATGCAAGTATGTAAGTAAGCATTCAAACCCTTCACTTAGTACTCGGTTAAAGCACCTTTGGCAGCCATGTCGGCCTCAAGACTTCTTGGGGATGATCCTAAAAGCTTGGCACACTGTTTCTTTTGGAAGTTTCTCCAATTCGTCTTGGCAGAATTGTTTAAGCTCAGGTTGGATGGGAAGCATTGGTACACAGCCATTTTCAGTTCTCTTCTGAGATGCTCTATTGGGTTCGGGTCTGGATTCTGGCAGGGCCACTCCAGGACTTTCACAAAGTTTTCCCAAAGCTACTCCAGTTTTCTTGGTGGTATGATTTGGGTCATTGTCTCACTGCATTCTAAACTTTTGCGGCAATGGCTCAAAACTGTAGAGATGGTATTAATTATGTTATTGGTTCACAAACTGGGGTCTAGGGACTCCCAGGGGTCCTTGAGGGGGTGCCAGGGGGCCCCCAGCAAAATGTGTTAATATAGGATCCAAATTAGTTTAACTACTTTAATTTATATTGGCTATTTGAAAGTAGAGATTGTATATCTGCTATTTTCTAAAATATGGAATGTTCTTGAACATTTGTAACAAAAATATCATATTGGGGTCCCTGGCACAGAATATTTCCAGATGGGGGTCCGTGGCCAAACACCGGCCGAATCACTGAATTAGGTCGTGCTCAGTGACTGGGTTCCTCCATACACACATTTCATTGTGGCCAAATAGTTAAATATGTGTTTCGTCAGACCAGAAAACAGATGACTTTGGCAAACGCCCAGACAGCTGTTATGTGCCTCCTAGTGAGGAGTGGCTTGCATCTAACCACTCTAACATAATGGCCTGATTGTTGGAGTTCTGCACTGATGGTTGTTCTTTTGAAAGTATATTTGAGGAAAAGCCTGTGTTGCTTGAAACATCACTGCATTAACCCATTTAGACCTGAGGCAGATTCTAAAAACGCATTTTAAATCCTGACCTAAGTTTTCTGGAAAACTTCAAATATTTATTCAGAAATTACAAAAAAATATGTTTCTATATACTGTACATAGCAACAAGAACCCCAAAAGGGTTCCCGGCTTGAAAGGTATAGTTACGTAATGGGGTTCCAGGTCTAAATGGGTTAGAATTTTCACAAATTTTGGACCTAAACGCCAGTGTTCTGTTGTGAGGATGAGTCCATATTCAAAAGAACATTAATGTACAACATGTCATGAACTGGAGAGAAGACTGGTGTTTTCCTTATATCTTTCTAAAAATACATAACAAATAATAATAACACTCACACAGAGAGGATGGTGGTATGGCTGAGGAGTCTTATGACATCGACACTGCAGTGTTATCTATTTCAAAGAGTAGGAGAAAGTGCTGACACGTTTGCGTAGCTAGCAACATATGGTTGAGAGAGAAGGCTGACTTCAAGATGTTAAGCCGCATTGTTCTTTTCCTCCCTCTCTCTGACAGTCTCTCATGTTTACTATCATAAGGGTGTGAGTCTCATTACGTTTCATAGAAATGTTGCAGAGAAAACTGGGGTGGTGGGCTTCTGGGTCATGTAGTTGAATTGTGACAACCCCCATTGTAACCCTCATCCATATTAAGCACGAGGGAAAGGAAGACTACATCTTTTTACAAAGGAATATTGACATTCCAAACAACCAGTATCAGATAAGGCCAAGTTGTTATCTGTCTAACGTTCAGCTGGGGTCCCGTCTCATACATATTAACGAAAGGCTTCAAACAGAAACACCATGTCTGTTGTACCATAAAATAGGCGTGCATTTGTATCGTTGCCTTTATCATTGGAGTCTGCTGGGCTAGCAGGAGTAAAGGGAAAAAGAGCGAGAAACAGATATTGTCAATTAGAGAGAGAAAGAGAGAGAAAGAGAGAGAGAGAGAGAGAGACAGAGAGCATGGAGGGTATTCGTGTAAGAGCGAGAAACAGAGATTGTCAATTAAAGAGACAGAGAGAGAGAGACAGAAAGAGAGAGAGACAGAGAGCATGGTTAGGGTATTCGTGTAGAGTTAAGTGAACGTAAAGTAAATATTACTCTATGTCTTTTTCATGATTAATTTAATCGGGTGTCAGTTTCTGTGTGGAAGCATGGACCCCCTGCTGTGACCTCCCTGCTCATTGCAGGACTGGAGGCCTGAGGCTGCCGAGCCATACTGTGATGTTGACTCATATCACTCCACCATCTGTACATTACATGCTTGCCACCATGAAACACAGACTGACACAAATGTAGTTGCCATACATTTTTCTCCCACCAGGCTACAGTATGTTATTATTAGCACACATTATCAGTAGCCAAAATCAGAAATTAGTATGAAGGTGTGCGTTAAAAGATTGGAATAAACTACCGTACTTGGACGTTCTTCGCCGCCACATTGTTCTTTAAAATCCTTTATACCATAGTCTGCCTGGATGAACATTTGTTTCTCATTTGCTAAAAAGGTGTGTGTTAAAACCATTTAATGCACACTGAGTTTCTCCCAAGTTTAATCATTGTTGAAGAATGAAGAAATTTGCCAAAACAAAACAAAAAAAGCATGCTGTTGAACCACCATAACACACAACATCTCGTGGTGCAACGTACTGTGAGCTTGCAGATCTGCTATTTGATATAATTCAATAATTTTGACAAATTTCTTTTTTAAAGTTTTGCCTATAATGACATGCCCAAAATTGGGACGCCAGGGTTAAAGTGGTTAGTAACGTTTCCATTGCACCAGAATCATGTTTACTAAAAATTGATTTTCAAGAAAGCAGTTTCTCAGGTGTTGTCATGGGAATGACATTCTTCATAACCGTTTGATTTTGTTGGAGCATTACTTTGGGATTCCAGCGAAAGAATATTTCTAGTCTAGCTTTCACGACTGGCTCAGGTAAGTCATGCTAGCGTCACCATCACTCACATTACAAAGCATTAAGCATTACATTTTTGGTTTTAGCCTAATATAGTTCTACGACATGTTCATTATAGCAAGTTATAAAAGTTATTATAGCAAGTTATAAAGAACTACTAATGCTACTGCATTATTTTACAAAAGCAGACATTAGTGTGACAGAATGAAAGCTTTGTGTAGTGTGTAAATCACAACACCCACCTCATTGATTAGGATCCAGTGACAGTCAAAGGCCACCAAGTTGGTCTCCACAACCTGCAAAACAAAAACACATACCATTGGTTAGCAATGATGAGAAGGACATAATGATATGATTGGTGGAGAACATGAACACACGCACGCATGCGCACACACACACACACACACACACACACACACACACACACACGCACGCAAGCAGTGTAGTGTAGTGTATGTAGTACAGTGGTAGTAATATACTTAGTGTGGTTGTTTTGGGAAAGTTAATTTACAAGCCCTCAGAGCATCAGTCAAAATTGCTTTCAAACACAAAAAAGTAAGTCTAGGGCGCAGCGGCGCAGGCACGCACACATGCCTTGGGATGAAGTGAAACTTGTTTAGCTATTTCACCTGATGTCACCTCACCTTCATTATATTACATAGATTACACACATCGACAAATTTCACTCACCCCCACCCCAACCCTCTCCCTCTCTCTCACACACACATGCACGTACACACTACTGCAGGAAAATGAAAACCGCCTTAAAGGTGCACTTTCGGAGAGGGGAAATGAATTATTAATGGCGACGTGCTCGACAGTGACATTACACAGTTCAAGCGCTAACAACTAGCTACTAGCACCAGTGCACCCATCCACACCTCTCCTCCCTCAGCCCCCTATCCCAGGAGGCAGCAGCTTGTTCCTCCCCTCCCCTTACCCCATGCAGTTCACAGTCTCAGCATGTCTCCTATAAGAGACAGCAATCACCTTCAGCTTAACATTGGAAAGACCAAGGAGTTGGTGGTGGAGTACAGACGGGGCAAGAACATTGCCCAATCACCATACGAAGGGAGGAGCTGGATCTGGTGGAAAGCTACAAGTGCCTGGGAGTACACATACACAATAAACTGGACTGAACCGACAACTCTGAGGCCCTCTAAAACAGTGGTTCTCAAACGTTTTCATATCAAGGACCCACAAATGAATATGTATTTGGCTGCGGACCCCCATCTAAATCAAATACTAATAATGTGCCAGGGACCCCCATACAAGATTTGTACGAAAACAAAATATTCCAATTTTTTTCAAGATCTTTTTTTAAAAAGCGGATCTACAAACTTGCAGATGTACTAGGTTTAAAGTGATTAAACACATTTTTATGCTATATTAACACATCTTTGGTCGGGACCATGTGGAACCACCTCAAGGACCCCACTTTGAGAACCACTGCTCTACAGTAACAGACAAAGAGCTCAGGGCCTTCAATGTGTGCAACGGGCTGCTGCAGATGTTCTAGCAGTCTGTAATAGCCGGTGTCCTCTTCTTTGTTAGCGGCGCGATCCTGCTCTATACCTGACTTTGTCCGTGTTCACCGTCAACGCTCTGATTGGTCAGACCCGTCAACGCTCTGATTGGTCAGACCCGTCAACAAAGTGATTGGTCAAGCTTCACGTGACACATGGCTATAAACACATTATAAACACATATCGATGACATAATGTATCAAAGGCGCCGCTACCTTCACACAGGGTGTGATTTTTGTGGTTTGTTGGGGAGCTAACATCAACACAACGGATGCCGGCAAACTGAACAAGCTGGCGAAGAGGGCCTATAGCTCCGTAGTTGGAGTTAATATACAATCACTCTCTCACGTGGGAGAGTAAACATCTACCGCTCGTACAAGAGGGAATCTTCCCCTGGCCACATGGGTGATATTGGGCTCATGAGCTTCAGGCAGGGCTACTAACCAGTACGGTACTGTAGGTGTCCTACCCAACAGCAGACATCCATATCAGAACTTTAGACCTGCACTGTCATTCATTCGAATTCATATATTCATTGATAGGCTGTACATTATACTCATATATTCATATTCACTGTTGATAGACTGACTGTACATATGGTATATTATCCTAATAATCACTGATGAAGGCTGGTTGACACTGTACTGTACATATATCAGTCTCATATTCACAATTGATGGAACATTCATTCATACAGTACATCCATGGTCATAGATGTATATTCATAGCACAGTACTGTATATTCACTGGTGATTCATACTTTTAATTGATAGAATATACTGTTACTCAGTCACAACCAGATCAAATAAGCTTTATTCTCATCTCTCTACTCTTACCTGTATCTATTCTGTGTTTCATGCTTACTGTTGTTGCTGCTATGACACCTGCTTTCCTCCATGGAGATCAATAACTGTTTATCTAATTTTATCTTCAATCATCTGATGCTGCACTGAACGTATTATTTGATAGTGCTTTGTGTAACTGTTTTGTAAATAGTAGGTAGGCAATAGCATCACCATAAAACTGATGCATTGCAGTATGAGTCCGACGTGAAAAACGCGCCCCCTGGGTAATAGAAGTGTTTTCCGATTAAAAATCGAATAATATGTCATATAAGAACTGTGTTCCAAAAATAAAAACATTGCCGCAGTCTGGCAATTTGACTCATATGGTTATGAAGCACCAAAATGGTAAATGGTGCATTTATATTTGACTAAAAGCTTAATATCTCCATTTCTTTTTAACGTGGTGGAAGTGAGCCGGCAATCACTCTGCAATGGAGGATCGCATTAGAAATATTATTGTTCCAGGCGTTAGTCGGGACCCTCCGCCGTCTCGCACGCACGCTTTGTTTACATGCACTTCCGCGTCGGGGCTTCTACAGCACGAAACATCAACGTACAGTAAGTGGATGGAAGATATGCTGGCACTGAACGTACCCTATTTTAATAAACCTCTGGCACACGATGTGTTAAAAGGTATTAATCTATCCAAAGAGTATATAGTTTATCGTCTCCTTCGTCGCCGGGAGCCTTCGGCACACATAATAAATAATATCACACACATAACAAATGTCAGGACATGTAAGGAATCTCAGGAATGTTTTTGACGGAGCGTGACGTGCTTCAGTGCGGACGGTGAATCACATGTTTTCCTAATGTAGTTTTCAATGCTTTACCGTTACCACCACAGAATTCATTACACAGACTGTATAACATATAAATCATAAATGATACAGCCACCACCCTGACGGAATCGCCGGACTAATCCTCGTGTATACCATCTCTTTTCAAAAGAAACTCGAGTCAAATCGCTAGAAATCTTCCACCAGCCTACACATTTTCAGTTGGCCACATTAATATTTCCTCAATCAAATGTCTCCTCTCATCCTGTCCTTTGATCTTTAACTATTATTTGGTGCAAGCTTCCCGAACCCACCTTTTCATCTCCTCTCATCATATCTGGCCTCCATTCTCCATCCTGTCCAAACCGCATGACCTCATCTCCTCACTCCGTCTCCTCTCTGCGCCTCTCCTCCTTTCTTTTCTTTTCTTTTCTTTTCATTCGTCTCCCTTCTGTTTTTCCCTCTCTCCATTTTGCCACCCTCTCTTCCCTTCCCCTCTCCTCTCTCCTGTGTACATACCACCAGTGCTCATATATCATTAGTGGTAATTGTCTAGGTGACTATAGCACCGTGTGTCATAAAGCACTTCTTAGCCATAAACAAAATGAAACAGCTGGAGAGTGTGGCGGCGCGTGGCTAATAGTGGTTTAATCTCCCACAGAGTCTCCATAAAAAGTCATCATTATAGTGTCGTCAGACACCGTAAAACACTCTGCCTACGGGAAACATGGCTACAACAGAAACAAGAAACCAGGGAGAGAGGGGGAGAGAGAGAGAGAGAGAGAGAGAGAGAGAGAGAGAGAGAGAGAGAGAGAGAGAGAGAGAGAGAGAGAGAGAGAGAGAGAGAGAGAGAGAGAGAGAGAGAGACAGACAGACAGACAAGAGACAGAGACTAAAAGCTAAGGTTTACCCAATGTCTCTATTAGGACACAGCAAAATCCTAACCAAATCAGAACAAAAGGAATTACACTTTTATGTTCATGTAACAATAAAGACAACCTTGAACTAGGGCATTAACAAAAAAGTCAACTAGTCGACTTCATTAACACAAGTCGACGCCCACCGGTAGAAGTCGAAAGTCACGTTTTCATTTTATTTAATTATTGTTATCATTATTTTTGCTCTGTGAGTGCCTGTGTCCAGAATGCAAACGGTAAGATTGGTTATTGTCAAGGACAGGAGTGATTCTTTCCTTTTCCAACTGTGTTATGTTATACTGATTTAGTTTTTCAATGTAACCAGACACCGCGGCAGTTCTCAGCCACTAATTAACAAGCCCTTTTCAGCCAACACACTCTCACTCCCCAATGCGTTGCCTTTGATGTGCAGAGGTCCGCTGCGTGCGCTCTGTCCCAGTGATTGACAGGCTGAACTGTGCCGTGTCTGAAGTCAGAACAGAAGCAGCAAACTTTGTATCGTGTTGGATAAATCATTTAATGCATCCAACATTATGTAGACCTATCATTATCCAATGTTGCTGGTTGCCTCTCCAGCTGCCTTGTACGTCAAGGGAGAAAGGATCGCTTTAGGCTATCCTATGAAATCCAGATCAAATCATTTTCAGTTTGTAAAAAGGAAACCGTAGTTGATTAAGAGAGACGTCCACTGTAGGAAATCATTCAAACGGAAGTGGAACACATTCCCAGAATGACTGTTTTACTTTACTGGGTGGCTGATGTTCTTGTAGGCTGCTGTTGTCTGTCTGTAATGACATTGATGTTGCTATTAGTCTGTCTATCGCTGGCTGCTGCTCATTGTTGGACAGCAGTCTGTGTATGTGCAGTATGTGTAGTGGAACACTGCTCATTAACTTTACTGGGAGGCTTCTGTTCTTATAGTAAGCTGTCTGTCTGTAATGACAGAGAGATTACTGACTTTTACTGACAGAAAGTCAACTTGCAAAAAAGATGACGAGAGGGCTTCAGTAAGTTATACCAGTGTGTTTGAACCAGGTGCTGGCCTAGCTCTGGTCCATAGCGTTAGAAGGAGTTCTCCTTAACGCTATGGTACTTTCACTACTCACCAAAACCAAGACGGTTTTATTGAGTTGAAAGCCTACTCTACTTACTGCCTACTCTGAGCCCCCCACCACACGTCTAAAATACACTTATTGGCCAGACGAGAAAATATTTCACCGGAAGGAAAAAAATGTTTTTGGTTACTCCACTACGCCCTCTACAGATGTGGTCAATGGAATTTTTCTATTGACCAGATTTTTCTGACCAAAAACTGTATTTTAGACGTGAGGTGGGGGGCTCAGAGTGTTACCACTAAGTAGAGTACGCTTTCAACTCCATAAAACCGTCTTTGTTTTGCTGAGTAGCAAACGTTTTTATTTTGACTACAGACGAGAGGCTGCTTGCGCAGCCTGTGGTGCGTGCGCAAAGGCTCGAAAGTCCCATAGCGTTAAGGAGAACTACTTCTAACACTATGGACCAGAGCTAGTGCTGGCCCATTCTCTCGTCCGCCCGCCTGTCCGTCTGTCCGCCCGCCCGCCCGTCCGTCTCTTTCATGATTCACTGCTCATTAACAGTTCAACATCCCCACTAGAATACAAAGCAAACTCTTAGCCATGTGTACATGTGTGTATGTTCGCAAGTACGGGTGTGAAAACACTCGCTTTTATCAATGCACACGTGCGTGTGTGTGTGTGTGTGTGTGTGCGTGCATGCGTGTGCTTGTTTGAGTGCGTGAACGTAATGCTCCCATTATGACTTCCCGCTTCCCAGTGCCAGCCGTCTGGGCAGATGTTCCAGGCTAATTAGGGAAAGGGCAGACTCTTAACACTAGACATGACCCCTCTGGGATTGAATGCTCTTTCTCTCTCTGTGTGTGTGTGTGTGTGTGTGTGTGTGTGTGTGTGTGTGTGTGTGTGTGTGTGTGTGTGTGTGTGTGTGTGTGTGTGTGTAAGTTAAGACAAGCTTGCTCACAGCCCATTGCCAACCAAGGTACAGTTGCTTGGCAGTCTGGTCAGCTAGTGGTCATCAGGGCCCCATTCACTTAATGTTACCCCACTGATGGTTCTGTTCTGGGCTTAGTTCCATCCTCTGCTCTGCGCACGTTACCAC
>NC_139941.1:26632283-26642283 GCF_963454915.1 Gymnoscopelus microlampas
TTAGGGGTGGCGTGCGTGCGCGCGTGTGTGTGGGGGTGGGCGTTGCTATCGAATCAAGGCTTCTAAATTGAAAATTAGTTGTGTAATTCAATTTCATGCACTATTTGTGATTAAATCAAGCAAATAGCCCATGGCGCAGCCTCCAAACCAGGCATATGCAACTCCCCAAACAGAAATGCTTAGGAAAAAAATCTCACAAAAGCAGACATGCACAATAAAATAAAATCGTGCTACATTAAACACACATACACACACGGACACTTTTGCTAGTGGTGTCGGATAGATCTTGTCTTCCTGCAAGGGGAATTCCTTAATCCTGAAGCTTTTAGTCGTGGACCAGGGAAAGCAATACATCGAACATAATATGCTCTTATACATGCCTGTTGCTGCATTAACACCGAGCACAATTACATTACAAGTGCATTGGCCCCACCATGCCAACAATTTTGATCACTGTTATCAACTCATATGTTCCTGTGTGTGTGTGTGTGTGTGTGTGTGTGTGTGTGTGTGTGTGTGTGTGTGTGTGTGTGTGTGTGTGTGTGTGTGTGTGTGTGTGTGTGTGTGTGTGTGTGTGTGTTGAGGTATGGCGAAGTGATTACTGTTATCATCTCAGGCCTAATGTTCCACAAGGGGAAAGACAGATGCAGGGAATGTAGGGAATGAGGGAGGAAATAGGGGGAGAGAGCAATCAACAAGAAAGAATGACATAGATGTCATGGTGGACGGCGCAGCGCCCACCCCCCCCCCCCCCAAAAAAGAAAAAAGTGTTTGGGGGTACAGAAGCATGAAATGAAAGAAGAAAAAAAAAAAAAAGGAGGTCTGCGGTTACTTTAGTAGTTACTTACACCAAAAAGTAATGCGTTACTGTGAAAAGTAACTTTTAAGTTCACGTTTTGGCCTATAACTCTTGAACTATATAGGCCAAAACATGAATCTGCCTGTTACAGCGCCACCATGAGGCCAGCAGGAGGCTGCGTTAATGACTATTTACCAATGGACCGAATGCCCCCGCCCTCTCCCAGGTAAAAATCACTAAATAACGATAGAAAGCAATACATGATTTTTAGCGGTGCCAACCGCTCTAAGCTTGACTTTGTCCGTTTGCGCGTCCGTCCGTATGTTATGAGCACGGGATGAGCACGGCAAAGAAGCAAACAGCTATAACTTCAGTTTGCAGCATGCCACCAAGTCCAAATTTGGTATGTGGACTTAGACCACCAATAGGGACGAGCATGAATTGATGACGTTATCAAAGAGGGGTCCAGGGACCCCCGGCGCCCGTATGAGCACGGGATGAGCACGGGATTTTAAACAGCTATAACTCCAGTGTGCAGCATGCCACCAAGTCCACATTTGGTATGTGGACTTAGACCACCAATAGGGACCAGCATGAATTGCTGAAGCCCCGCCCCCTCTGTCTTCCCATTGGCTGGCCTTCAAACAGCCATAACTCAAGTACGCAGCTTGCTATGGAGTACAAATTTTGTACATGGACTAAAGCCAGCAATAGGGACTAACTGTCATTACTTAAACCCCGCCCCCTCTGTCTGCCCATTGGCTGGGCTTTAAACAGCCATCATTCCAGTTTGCAGCATGCTACCAAGTACAAATTTGGTAAGTGGACTCAGACCACCAATAGGGACGAACTGAAATGAGTTAAGGCCCGCCCCAAAGGCACCGCTTCCTTCACACAGGGTGTGATTTTTTTTTAACACTCATATTTTAATTATTATCATTACAAACTAATAAAATAACCCTTGTTGTGAAAAAAACAAAGTAGTCCTTTAAAGTATCAAAAGTACAGGCCTACTACAATTTCTGCAATTATCAGATTAACAAGCTCACAGTTATTTTCAAATAGCCTATGTATAAAATGAAAATTAGATACATGTTTCATAATATCATAATTTCTATCTGAAAAGTAACTAGTAAGAAAGCTTTCAAGTAGTTGTAGTGGAGTAGTATTATTGGAAGTGGGAAATACTCAAGTAAAGTACAACAACCTGAAAATTGTACTTGTACAGTAAATGTATTTAGTTACTTTCCAATTCCACCACTGTATTTTAGCATACTTCAGTGGTGGAAAATGTACTCACATGTGTAAAAGTATCAGTACTACATGGTAGAAGTACTCTGTTACTAGTAAAAGTCTGGTATTATAAATTCATGAAAAGTACAAAAGTATTGGTATCAAAATGTACTTTAAGTACCAAAAGTAAAAGTACAAAAATGTTTGAAAGTAGTTGTGAGCTTAGATCGGCTATGTTCAAATAGCCTACATATAAAATAGGGCTTTGAAATGTGTAAAATAGGACCATTAGTGGCTAATGTATTTTATATAATGTCATAATTCATATCTGAAAAGTAAGTGGTAGAAAGTTATTTATTTTAGTTTGTTTTGTTTTATTTCGTTTGCATTTATCATTGTTATTATGGCTTATTGCGAACGCGGAAGGAGGCGCCTCCGCCCAAGTGGAGCATACTATGAAACTCTGCTCTCATTGTGTGTCTGTGTGCAGTATGTGTGCACTGCACTGCCTGTGTGCAACCAACAGAGTGGCGCCAGAGTGCAGTCAAAACACACACACACACACACACACACACACACACACACACACACAGTCCGTAAATACACAATATTTTCGAGCTGCGTTCGCTTCCAGCGTTCGCGCGTCTTACTTGTTATCAGATGTGGACAGTAACTGATGAATTTGTAAATTTACTTGAGTAGCCTACTGTGTGTGTGTGTGTGTGTGTGTGTGTGTGTGTGTGTGTGTGTGTGTGTGTGTGTGTGTGTGTGTGTGTGTGTGTAATTTGTGTGTAATTTGTGTGTGTGTAATTTCGGAATGGAGAGTGAACACCGTGTAATTTGTAGATAGGGACAACACTAGTTGTCGATGCAAACATAACACTTCAGGTCCCTTTTAGTTAGCGCATAGCAGTGACATATGGTGCCTTTTTGCCTTGAATATTCATGAAAGGCAGAGTGACATGGTTTGTTTTTCGCCTTGAAAACAGTGAAAGGCATCCAATGTTGCTATAGTCAGTATGCCTAAATTGTATGTCTTTCATCCACGTTTCCCCATTCAGACAGTATGGCATGAATACAGTCTCAAAGGGGAAACGTTTTTATTGTATTAGGACTCATATATATTATATATACATGTTTTTAGTGTTTTAGTGGTTATTTTGTGCTGCACCACTATAGGCTATAAAGATATGCATTTAGTTTACTCGTTTTGAATCAAACCTGCACTAATTTGACTTGTGATAAAAAAAAAAGCCATATAAAAAAATACAGCAATTCATTGGTGTGAAAAATAAGTAATGTACTTTTACGTGTACTTAAGTATTTTTAAAAGTATTTACTCTTGATTACTTAAGTATATTTAAAAGCAAGTACTTTTTTACTGTTACTTGAGTAACCTTTTGACTGAGCTACTTTTACTTGTAGTGGAGTAAATTTAAGCAGGAAGTATCTGTACTCTTACTCAAGTACTGGGAAAGACTCTACTCTGTCCACCTCTGCTTATTATGCAGGGGCGTCGAATTAAATAACGGCTCTATTGTTAAGTAGTTAATGTGTGAATTACTTTGAAACTAATGGCCAGTGGTCAGTATCACCTCAAGACAATAGGGAGTAGTATCAACACCAGTCCACAACATATAAATTAGAGGTGGGCATAGATTATTTTTTTTAATCTAGATTAATCTATCTGCAATCCTGGAGTTAATCTAGATTAATCTAGATTAAAATGGCTCATTTGAAGTCTGCCGAAGGCATTCAAAATGTGTGTTCTAGGGATGCACCGATGGGATTTTGGCCGATATCGATATCCGATATGATATATTGCTGTTATGACCGATAACCGATATAACCGATGTCGATATGATCGATAAAAAAAACAGTTTTATCCAGTCTGAAAAACATGTGTAAACACTGCATTTGAAAAGGCAATCCCTGTTTATTCCAAATTATTTTATATTATCATCTGGATAATCCCCAGAGCAAAAAACATATGTTTCAACTGCAAAAAGTACCAGTGACAGCAGCTTAGAAAGAAACTTGGCAAATATCAATTGATATTGAATAATTGAATAAAACGTTTGGGCCCCAATACTGACCCCTGGGAGACGCCCAAATGATTTGAGCTGTATTTGCCCAGCTTCACAAACTGTTGACGTCTGTCCAAATAACTTTGTTTTAATCCAGTCTACTGCAATGCCTCTAATACCAATTTTCTCCAGTTTGTTTATTAATATGGTGTGATAGATAGTGTCAAAAGCTTTTTTGGGGTAAATTAATATTCCAATTGCAACTGTGATTCTTTCAATGGATTCCATCAATGCCTGAGATGTTGATCTGTTAGTTCTAAAACCATATTGACTCTCTGAGAGTAGGCTACATTACATTTTTCCAAAAAAGAATCTAGTCTGCTATTGAAGTTTCTCCAGTAGGCCTATCATTGAAAATTGTGAACAATTGGTTCCATTTGGACACTGAATTTACAGACCCATAAGGGTCCATTTGGTTTGTACACTCCGAGTTACAGACCCATATAAGGACCCACTTTTAGAACCACTGTCCTACACTCTGTGTGTGTGTGTGTGTGTGTGTGTGTGCGCGCGCGTGTGCACCCGCACGCTTAATAGCATACATGTGTTTGTTGTTGTTAGCATGTAGCACTCATTAGCATGCTCACGCAACAAGTATTACCAAACAGCGCCCAACTACTGCTATGTTTGTTCATCAACACGGTAGCGGTCTGAGGCTCTGCTTTTGTCCAATGACCACTTTAATAAGCTTCGCTG
The DNA here is from genome assembly GCF_963454915.1 of Gymnoscopelus microlampas. Taxonomy (NCBI): domain Eukaryota; kingdom Metazoa; phylum Chordata; class Actinopteri; order Myctophiformes; family Myctophidae; genus Gymnoscopelus; species Gymnoscopelus microlampas. The sequence goes on from NC_139941.1 coordinate 26,637,099, forward strand.
GGCTTACAGACCTGAAGCAAATGAATTAACGAGTGGAGCAACACGCTCCTCCTCTCTCTGTCTGAGTGAAATGAATGAGAGGCAGTGCGCACGTCTGACCATGTGAAACCCGACACCTATCCCCCCCCCCCCCCACACACACACACACACACACACACACACACACACACACACACACACACACACACAGACACAGAGTAATTCGCCCAGCTACATCAGCTAATGTTTTGGCTCCCAGACCGAACTTTGAGAATAGATTAACGGCGGTAATTTTTTTTATCGCACGATAAGAGTCCGCGTTAACTTAGCCCGTTAACGGCGTTAACGGCCCGGCCTTAATATAAATACTAGATCTGTAAGTAAAAGTATTATTGTCATTATTACAATTGTTGTATGACTATTACCTGCTTATGTAGGGCTTCTAGCGCCACCCAGTGGGTGTTCGTATTGAGCGCAGGACTGTGTGATTTATGGTTAATGCGACGTCACTTCCTGTTTGCGAGGAGTGTATTTTGTTTACTTTCTGTATTTAGGCGGATTAGCGTGTGCATCTGTATGACGAAAGTGTTGCATAAGTGACTGAGTGATTTATATGTTTACTGTGTAATTTTCAGAGGGATAAGTTAGTAGTTTGACAATATATACAGCAGTAACGATGTGGACTGCGCATGCGTCTGTGTGACGACTTCCGGTTTAGTTCCGGTGTAGTTGTAACTGCGACATGCATTTGGCCTTCAATATTTGTTTGTCAGTTCCTTATTGTCAGTCCGTTTAACACAATGTTACAATATACGTTTACACGATATAGTCATGTATAGGTCTTGGATTGACTAGTGTTATTTGGTGAGTCTGTGATCGATTGCTGTGGTCCTCAAGCCAGAACACTTTACGTCACATTTGATCTTGCGCGTGCGTACATAGTTGTTTTCGTCGACGACAGACAACGCAACAGTTAGCGTAGATGGTTGGTATGATGAATATGCATGAATAATGGTTATTACTCAATGGGATAAACTCTTTCATTGTATTCGTATATGTTGCTTATATATCTATGTATGTTGTCGTATGATTGACGTTATTTTCTTTTCGAGTGTTTCTGTGTATTATGCAGTTCATCTACATCTAATGTGGAGACCCAAAGCTAAGCTAATGTGTGTACTGGTATTTCAAGGCCTGGCAGAGAATAACGCTTCGTTTGTCGTAGTTTAGATTTGCGTTGTGAGCTGCACGTCTGCTATTTGCAAACATGTTTGTACTTTGGGTACTGTAAGCACATTTTAATACTAATAGTTTTACTGAAGCACATTAATTCCGGATCCTTTCTCATAATACAGTACTTCTACATCGCAGTATTGATACTTTTACTTAAGTAAAACATTCGATCACTTCTTTCCACCATGCCATTTCATTTATATTTGAATCTCGCAATTCATAGCTAAAGATGTATAAACCTGTGTGATATAGTGATGAGTACTTCTAACTAGAGTACTGCTAACTGGGAAAGCAGTCAGTCCACACCATGCCATTTAATTTCTATTTGAATCACCTCAGTTTGCAATGCAATTCATAGCTAAAGGTGTATAAACCTGTGTGACGTTTTATAGAGTACTGCTAACTATTGTACTGCTAACTGGGAAAGCAGCCAGTCCAGCAGGGGCCATTCACACACTCTCTATGTTGTCTTGACAATGACGTTGACTCTAGTACCCCAGATGCGATGTTACAAGCAGCTGACCTGAACGTTGTGGTTGTCCTATGCTTATGCTATGCTAAACAACACATATACAGTAACGTAAAAAGGAATACATAGGACAAGAAATTAATTTATATACTATTGCTATAAAACAACAAATGTAGCCTACATGTTTAAGCATACAGATGCATTAACTATGTCCATGTGTATGATGCGACAGATTGAATAGCATATTATTGACTTCATTGATGCGTTATTGTTGTTGTAATGTGTGAACATGATGGCGCTCAAATATTGTGCATTTACATTGAAGAATGTCAGCTTGTATGTAATTGTAATTGTGCTGAGACAGAGTGATTCACTCACACGAAGGTTATTGTTATTTACCATGCTCGAGCTGTATACAGCCTTCAACTCCAGTCTGCAAATCGGCCCAGTGATCTACAGGAACCACATCTCGTGGCCCACTGTCAACATTACCCAGGACCTGCGCCCCAGACCTTCACTTCAGTTCAACATTGGGCATAAATTTAGCAATATTGACCATGATTTCATAAGAGTGCGTGGCTCACACTGAAATGTACAAATTAGCTCAGCTCTTATAGCATGGCTACACGCTATACAGTAGTTGTGTGGGGGTACTGCGTCGTTGGTTTGAGTCATTAGATGACATTGTTATGTTTGTCATATGTTTTGCTCCATGTAAATTTGATTCGTATTATGACTGTTTTCATTGCCCACATTCCATATCCTAAAGCCAATTTACAAGCTCTGATCTATCGCGTTTAGGAGTTCTCCTAACGCTGCCATGACCAATGACTAAATTAGTACAACAAGCTAACAAACATGTATCTGTTTTATTTAGATTAATTATGTGTGGCAATGTTTAAAATAAATGACGCACTATTTGAAAAGTAATGTGTACATGTGTCTGAAAAAGTTGAGTCAGTAATGAATTACAGCAACAATGTTAAAAGGCAACTGCAAAAACAAACTTCCAAATGTGTAAAATGTATAATCATTTGAAAATAGCAGATGTACAAGCTCACAATGCTTGTAGATCGGCTATTTTCAAATGGCCGAAATGTATGGGCTGAAGTGGTTACTGTATGTTTTGTAATGAAAATCTACAAAGTAACCACTGTCAGCGTCACATGAAGATGTGTGTTTTTAAAAACAAGGTACATTTACAGGTTACTATGTGTATAAAAAAGGAAACTCATCAGGCTCAAACAGGAGTAAAATGATCGCTGCCCATCCATATTGTAATGTGATCATTAACATGTGAGGCAACTGGTGACCCGAGCCATCATCAGGATTCGGTTATATTTGCATTGAATGAAAGCACACTGCATAATGATAGAATGGCCTATGCATTTTAGCCATGTGAAACAATGCGGTTCTATTTGCATGTAATCATTTTATGTAGAAAGACTATGTATTTTATTTGAAAACATGTACAGGTTAATATGTACATAAAAAGGGAACAGATAATGTATCTACAGAGCATCACCTCATGTCTGCTTTTACTACGCAAAAGGGTACTATGAAAACATTTTTCAGAACCACGCTGCTGCCCAAAGCAGAAAGCACAATACAACCAAAACAAAAAATATGTACATGTGAAAGTCAGAATCTTCAATAGATCCATTTCTATGTACTAAGATCACTGTGCAGGAATATACACAATGCTTAGTCTTTAGGGTGGTTGTGTTCCGTTTGATATCCTTCTCTTATCACACCAACTCACGAATCTTGCTGCTGTGTTTGCACATTGTTGTACTTCGCCCAGCAGATATTATGGGAGTTTTTTGACATTGGTCATGTTTTCAAAATCTCCGTATGTGGTTGTAACCAAAAATGAAATCGGGGCTTCATTGTGGCGTAAATAGATTCAACTCGACACTTATTAATGTTTTGGTGCATTCTATAATTTAATACAAAATTCTGATGCCTCCATAGTCTGTCTACCTCTCTGCAGAGTGTGACGGCATGAAAAGCTCAGTGTGTAGAGGGGTGGGCGGGGCTTTAGGCTGCGTGGACACTTCACGGACCTGCTGCTTTTATGAACAAAATGTGCGCACAAGATCAGCTAAAACTATGCTAAATAAAGGTCCGACTTTATGTTTGATAATTTTTTGGGGTTTATCGTAAGTACCTTATATTTATTGGACACTTAAATGTTTTAGGTACATTCTGTAATGGATGGGAAGTTATAAGGTGACATTTCAATGCTGTTAAATGGACACAGGATCAAGCCACAGGATCAAGCCAGGGAGCAATGGCCGCGGTGTAGGAATGCCAAGAATGTTCAGATCTGAGAGGGGGCATGTTCAGACCTGAGAGGGGGCGTGAGAGGGGGCGTCTCCCTGCATGAAGCCAAGTTGCAGCAACCAATCGGTGGCAACGAAGCAATGACGACGCGTTCCAGACCCTTTTTTAGCAAGACCGCCCACTTTTTCACACAAACAGAGAGTCCCTGACCAAATCACGCCCCGTTACGCCCCTTTTTCGCCTAAGCCACCTCCTCTCTTTATAAGCCTGCAGAGGTTAACTCCCCACATTGCTCAGATGCCTCAACTGCGTCCATCAGGACGGCCACGCCAGGGGCTCGCCGTCCAAAAAGAAAGAGGAAGCAGGGAGAGGAGAGGTGGATACAGAGAGAGGGATGGAGAAATGAAGTGGCATAAAGAGTAGGCAGGCTGGAGGTTGGCCGTCCAACACAGAGACACAAATAGTTCTGTTTAATTGCTGCAGTCTCTAAATGTCGACACGACAAAATATAATGCAGCACTCTTTAATAGCAATGCAGAAAAGATGCAAACTGCTCCAGCTCCAATACCTGTAACACAGTGTGAGTAACCTTTTATGCAGCTGAAAACATTGTGTCAGGCTGCTGGGCTAAATACTGTAAGTCAATTTACCTCCACTTGTAGATTTGTTTAGATTAGATTGTATCTTTAGATTTAGATTGTAGCTATATTGTCCAGCCAGGCATGAAATGTGCCTTTGGTCTCAGCATTAAAAACTGGAATTACATACATGGCATGCAGGCAAAGAGAAAAAAATGTGCAGGCATTAATCATGTCGACAGCAATAGGATTCATTAGAATACATTATAAAATGAATAACTTAAAAGAAAACACACAGATCTGTTGAGATTTCTGAATTATGCTGGCAAAGTTTTTTTTAGCCCTTTGTGTAAGGGTTAGGGTTACCATAGCTATTAAGATAATGCACAGCAGCTTTAGACATGAAAACGAAATTGTTCGATAGTGCGATTCAATTTTGTAGGCTGAACGCTAGTTTCTCCAGTTGGTGTATTGTCCAAAATCCTTATGGAAACTAATGAATAGGATTAGTTTAAAAAAAACTGTAAATAAAGGCACAGGTTCTATACATAAGCTGTACTATGTTCTTTTATGATATTAATATAGTATATATTTATTCCTTCCATGGCCTACTGAGAGTGGGCATGCAAAGTTTCACATC
>NC_139941.1:26647283-26749783 GCF_963454915.1 Gymnoscopelus microlampas
AAGTTAACATTGTTAACTCATGTTCTTCTATACACAGATGGGGAGGGGACTTGTCTATACTTTTCTCAAAACACATCAATTAAAGAATACACAAACATGCTTGGCTGGCTCCTAACAACAGAAGAATAGTAAAAGATCTGTGCCATTAAGTGCCACATATTTATAACTACAAATATATATAAATAGTCCGTAAATAGAAGATTTTGACCATACGTATCATCCACCCCTTCCAAGCAGTTTCAGAATCACAATCAACTTCATTGTCACGTCACAGGTTTATTATTTTAAACCTGTATTTTTAGCGGTGCCAACCGCTCTATACGTGGCTTTGACTCGGTGTCTGTGTGTCTGTGTGTCTGTGTGTCCGTCTGTGTGTCCGTCTGTGTGTCCGTATGAGCCCGGGATGAGCACGGCAAAGAAGCAACACATACAAACACACGCACACACACACGGACTTGGAGATTGCCTATGCCATCTCTCCTCTCATTTGCCACACGTGCCACCGGTTATCAAAGAGGGGTCCAGGGACCCCCAGGGACATCCGCCCGTATGAGCACGGGATGAGCACGGGATTTTAAACAGCTATAACTCCAGTTTGCAGCATGCCACCAATTCCAAATTTGGTATGTGGACTTAGACCACCAATACGGGCCGAGCATGAATTGCTCAAGCCCCGCCCCCTCTGTCTTCCCATTGGCTGGCCTTTAAACAGCTATAACTCAAGTTCGCAGCATGCTACGGAGTACAAATTTTGGACATGGACTAAAATCACCAATAGGGACAAACTGTAATTACTTAAGCCCCGCCCCCTCTGTCTGCCCATTGGCTGGGCTTTAAACAGCCATTATTCCAGTTTGCAGCATGCTACCAAGTACAAATTTGGTAAGTGGACTCAGACCACCAATAGGGACGAACTGAAATGAGTGAAGCCCCGCCCCAAAGGCACCGCTTCCTTCACACAGGGTGTGATTTTTTCATGCAGAGGGAGCAAGGAGAAAAGCACAGGGTATAAACACATAAAAAATGCATAGAACAAAACAAAAAACTAGTTATATAAGTACATAAAGCATACATACTGTAGTAGCAGTTCTGTACATTAGGTATGACATGAGGTGCAGCAATGAGAGGAGGTTAAAAATAGCAGCAGCTGCAGTAAGGTGCAGCACTAGAACAGTGACAGATGTGGCAAACAGGCCTTTGTGTAAAAAAAAAGTCTCACGTGCAGGTGACATAATCCACACAAATATTGGTACTGGTATTAAATTGTGTCAATACTGCCCAGCCCTAACAAAGTCGTGTTATTCTTGGAGCTGCAAAGAAATCCCTCCACACAATAAGCAGTAAATATGATGTATCACCACCTGTCTTTCTTTGGATGATAACAATACATCCCGTGCTACTTTAACAAGGCAGAATTTTGTTGATCAGCTTGCAGCCCTCTTTTCCTTTCAAGGTAACACAAAAGTTGACATCATTCGAATAGAATCATGTTGAAAGGAAAGTCCCCCCAGAAGACAAATAGCTCATGAATCCTGAAGTAAACTTGGGGATTTTATTCTTAGAATCAATTCAGAGTGTAGTCCTGTACAGCTCATTGAGCAGAACATGTCCCTGAACAAGGCATAAGTACAGATGGGTTTCTTCTTTACAAACATTACTGAGTGTGTGCAAATTCAAAGGGCAAAACACACAGAGCTGATTTGAGTCAGCTAGAGATGCGAGCTGCAGTGTGTGATCACAAGACCTCAAGTACCACTCTGTCTCAAACTAAAAAGATGTGTTCCAGATAATTGTGAGAGTGCTAATGTCACCTAGTTGTGCAGAAACCTGTCAATACAATTAGGGTATTGTAATGTACACAGTGGCTATATAGCAGTGATTCTCAACCATTTTATTTCACGGTACCCCGGTTTGATATGCATTCGACCATAGAACTCTATTTGATCAGATATTTTATCTCTGGGACCCAAAACGACTTTGTAAAATCCTGTGTTAATTGGAGTGTACTAATGGAAACAAATTAACCTGTAGACTCTCAGAGGTTCCTAACTAGGTACAACTTGGCAAAACTTGACACAAACACTGGTTATGGGTCTGCCATCAGAATAGCCATATCAGGGGCCCCAGGGTGCCACAGGGCACACTCTGCACTGTTGCTCCAATCACACCAAACGTGGCACAAACATTGTTCAGGGGTCCACCATGGCAATAGTCACACCAGGGGCCATGAGTGGCACCCAGGGCCACATCAGGGGCCCTGCCCTGGGGGCCTATAGAATACTACCGGTTGCTTCAGTTGGATTTTACAGACCTTTTTCACCTTAACGAAAAGCAGGAGAAAGTGTATATGATATTGTTAAAACGGTTTTGGTGTCTTTTGTTTTTTTCGTTTTTTTCCAAACGGGAGGGGCTAGAGCAGCTCTGGGAGTACTCATTGTGATCCTGAGAAGGATAGGCCAGATGGATCGCCGGAAACAAAAACATGGCTCCCCATCCGCTTCCTGTCTATTTCCTTCTTTAAAACGCCTACTGTATATCTCCGAATCTGTTTCCGGTGGGGAAAACCGGACATGCGCGATGCGCGATCCGTCCCCGTTGTAACTCGCGAGTGAAATGTTATCGTTCCAGGATATAGCCAGGGTCATCGCGCTACATGAATGGATGCTTTTTTTAATGTGGATTTGCTCGTTGTGGAGTCTAGAGCTTTAAACAGCAAAGCGTATTCAATGGGGAGAATGCTGGCACCCAGTACTCAAGTACAGTACTTGAGTAAATGCACTTAGTTACTTTACACCACTGTGGCGCCACACACCGCCTATTCACATTCCAACACCCATCGAATGTTGGGGCTCCGCATCGAATGTTGGGCTCATAGCGCGGCACCGAGTGCTGCGCTATGAGCTTGTAGATCTGCTATTTAAAAAAAATCATGAACATTAGTGATTCTTTTTAGTATATGTATTTTCTAAGGAAACACAAATCTTTGGTTCTGGGGGTCCATGGCACAACATATTTACAGATTTATATCAATTTTGGGGGTCCCTGGCCTGAAAAAGTTTGAGAAGCACTGGTATACAGTACCTCTCTCCCTGAGACACACAGCGTGTGAGAAGGTTATGTGCATATCAGACCATAACATGATATGAGTCATGGGGTTTGTGCGTTCTCCCAATAACTAATGACTCTACATCACCTCCATTACTGTCTATTTAATTAGTCCGATCCAGCAATGGTCACACACCAATGACCTACAAAGTCTATAAAGGGCTGTGTGTGTGTGTGTGTGTGTGTGTGTGTGTGTGTGTGTGTGTGTGTGTGTGTGTGTGTGTGTGGACACTGACACTTTGCAAAACCCATTTTACAAGGTATTTTTCTTTTACACACACACACACACACACACACACACACACACACACACACACACACACACACACACACACACACACACACACACACACACACACACACACACACACACACACACACACACACACACACACACACACACACACACACACAAAATAAAAAAAGCCACCAGACCTCATCGTGACAAGGTCTCACCCTGCCTACCAGCTCGCCTTGCGCTCCTTCCACATTATCGATCAATCACTCACTTTCTGATGAAAACAAGTAAAAAAGGAAGAGCAGAGTCATTCACTTTTTCTGTCCCCTCAGCACACAACCTCTCTCTCTCTCTCGCTCTCTCTTTCTCTCTCTCTCCCTCCCTCTCTTGGACATGTAATAAAGTGGCAGGACAACAGGGGTCTGTGATAGTACAGTATGTGTGCTGATGACAGAGGGTAACAGGGGTCAGGGCCAACATTCAAGACATCCATCATCTCGTAGGATAGGCGCACGCACACATGCATGCGCGGGTGTGTAGCTATTAGTGTGTATTAATGTGTGGGTGCTTGTACAAACACGCACGCACACGCACACACACGCACACACACACACACACACACACACACACACACACACTTTATGAAATAGACATTGTGAGGACGTTCTTGTGGTCCTCACTGGACCTCACAAGAAAAGCGGTTGTTTTATGGTTAAAAAAGATTTCCGGCCCGGACCGCTGGCCTTGCGGTGAGGCCTGACAGAGCATCGCGGGTTCGAGTACCGTTCCCGACGATCTTTACTGCATGTCTCTCCCCATCTCTCTCTCCCTGTTTCCTGTCCATCTTCACTAACACTATGCGTGTGTGTGTGTGTGTGTGTGTGTGTGTGTGTGTGTGTGTGTGTGTGTGTGTGCACGCGTGCGTGCGTGTGTGTGTCAATCTCTACGTTTATTGATCTAGAATCGGACTACTGGCCTGTAATTGGCCACAGAAATTGGAATACACATGAATGGATAGACATGTACAAGTCTACAAGACACACATACATGCATCACTGCCAAACCCAGTAAATTAGATGGTATTCAGTCTGACATTTGGATATAAGCAGATCAATGGTTGGAAGAAATAGAATTATCTTTTTCCACTGGGCTTAAGTAGATTGTGTTTGTGTGTGTGCGTGTGTGTGTATTTCATATGCATGCCCATGATTAAAAATGCATTTATTCAACACTGAAGGTTTGGTCAATAACAGGACCCTACAGTATTATGGAGAATAAATTCAAGATTCTGTCTACTGCGTGCTTTGCTAGATTTAGAATTTGATACAGTAGTCTATAAAGATTTACTTCAGACAGCTCAGACTGAGTTGAACGTGCACGGAAATTAAGAGTAATATATTTTGGTGGGTTTGGGCTATGTTGTCATATTTCTTAAAGTATATTTTGGTGTCAATCGAATGTGTAATGTGCCTGCAAACTGTTTCTGAGACTGTCTGGATCCGGTGCACACCATGAGGGACAGGAGTGTTGGAATCGGTTAGTTATTAGTGAGGAAGATTGCGCAGCGATTATTTAAAAAAGAGACATAGTTGTCATTGACCGATTATAAAAATATCTGATAATGAGGTCCACTGGCATAAGAAATAAGACACTCATCAGCCCAGTGGTATGTGAGATCAGCTGCAGACATACACGCATGCATACTAAATATAGTCAAGAACACAGAGCAAAAATGACACAGCACGAAGCTAAACCTAGACTCTTACAACGTCACATCAATTAAACTAACAACATAGAATGAAAAAATTGGAGGAAAAAAAGAAGAAAAATAACAGACCATCAGCTTTGGATAGAGAGACTTTTTTGGTCCCTCCCTGTAAACCGTTTTTACACCTACAGAAATGTGCAGCTTCAGCTTAGTGTTCCAGCACTCACAGCAGTAGAGTAGCACATGCCAATGCAGGCTTAAAGCCGAACAGAACACAGGTGAATTAATAGGTTAACCTGAAACCCTCCCAGGTCAGCTTCCATAACTCCCGAAATTGACTATGACAAGGTCACAAGCACTACAGTATGTCTGTGCCTGTGATGTGTGTATAGCGAGCAAAAGAGAGAGACTGTGTGTATTTGCGCACACACGTGAGTAGGTGTGTGTGTGTGTGTGTGTGTGTATGTGTGTGTGTGTGTGTGTGTGTGTGTGTGTGTGTGTGTGTGTGTGTGTGTGTGTGTGTGTGTGTGTGTGTGTGTGTGTGTGTGTGTGTGGTTAAGTGTGTTTTTGTGAACCAGCTCAGCATCAAAGACTTCCACACTACAATCTTTGACCCCATATGAAATGATTCCTCTGCCTTTCCTCTTCTCATCTCTCCACAATCCACATCAATCCATCAAACTGCCTGCCCACCTCCCCGACTGCACTGGAGGAATGGTGCATGGGAGGTCAATTGTATCTACACAGTAAAATCCTCAGTGTACGCGGGTCCATTTGATACCATTTCGTACAGACTCTCTCAAGAGTTACAAATGGTTCAATTAACACTGAGGATGTGACTGTTTAACATGATGGACAGGCAGAAATCCTCAAGTGTCACTTACTCACACAGACACAGACAGACAGACAGACAGACAGACAGACAGACAGACAGACAGACAGACAGACAAAAGCCTTAACCACTTAAACCCTACTGTATGTACTTCGTTGACCAGGGTCCCCCACAGGTCTATACTTGGTCCCCTCCTTTTCTCCCTCTACTGTACATCAAAACTCTTTGCAAAAAAATTGCTGATCTACAAGCTGTGGCGTGTTGCGAAGCTAATACACCTATTTTTTGCCAAATGTTCGCCTATTTATGACATGCCCAGAATAGGAACACTAGGGTTCATGTGGTTCTTTGACAGTACTGGAGTATCTAAACACACAGAAAGCACACAATGCATTCCATTCATTAGAGATGGGAGTCGTTTTTACGTCGTGGCTCCTAGGGGGCCAAGCTGTCTTCTAGAAGTACTGTATACTGTATATGTGACAGATATTCTTCTATAGACCAGGGGTCTTCAATGTTTTTCAGGCCAAGGACCCCTTAGCTGAGAGAGAGATGAAGCAGGGACCCCCCCACTACATATTGTGTTGCAGATTCAACATTTTCATAGATTGCTTCCTAAACTTGTTTGACAGCACTATCAGTTTTGAGTAAATGTTTTTTTGTTATCTTTTCTATTATGGTGGATTATAAACCCTCAATAATTGGTAAACTTGATATTTGGCTCTGTATTTGGTCTGCTCTTTTTTCCGTCTACACCAAACCTCTTCGCCAAAATAGCCGATCTACAAGCTGACAACGCGTTGCCAGCTTGTACATCTGCTATTTTCGGTGAATGTTCCCCCCAGAATATGGATGCTAGGGTTCAAGTGATTAATGTAAAAGAGATATCACACAAAATATCACACAAAGATTTGGCGTCCTGTAGTAACTGAGGACCATAGCAGTGGCGGCCATTTTCTGGTTCCACTTCAAAATAGTCAATGCATCTTTCCCATTGACATTTCCAAACATATTTATATCAATTGTTTTAAGCCTATCAATTGTTTCAAGCCATCCAGGATCCTGGTGAATCATGAACATAAAACGTATGATTCTGTGAAAAAACGTTTTTGAAAACGGCAAAACAAAGGGTATGTATTAAATATAGTATATCATATAATTAAATATAAAATAAAATAAAATCACAGAAAAAAATGTTTTATGGTCATGATTCCCAGGACCCTGGATGGCTTGATTCTAGGCTTAAATGAATTGATATAAATATTTTTGGAAATGTCAATGGGAAAAATGCATTGACTATTTTGAAGTGGAACCAGAAAATGGCCGCCACTGCTATGCCCTAAGGACCCCTGTTGAAGACCCATGTTCTAGAGTCTAGCCAAGCTGTCTAGAATCTAGATAGCTTGGCTGTCAGACACACAGATTCTGTGCGTCTGTGTATCTCTGTGTGTGTGTGTGTGTGTGTGTGTGTGTGTGTGTGTGTGTGTGTGTGTGTGTGTGTGTGTGTGTGTGTGTGTGTGTGTGTGTGTGTGTGTGTGTGTGTGTGTGTGTGTGTGTGTGTGTGTGTGTGTGTGTGTGTGTGTGTGCAATCTTGCAAACCACTGGACCGATCAGGGCCAACTGACGTCATGTGACGTAATCAGACTGGCCACATGACATCCACAGGGAAGCCAAGTCATTATTAGACCCCATCTTGTGTTTATTTGCTGCACATCTGTCCTCTTCCTATCATAATAATTATAATCACAACAGAACAATGCAACAATGGATAATCAGTGCTTCAATATGTATTCCCCAATTGTGTTCTTACAGCATTAACCAACATGAACCCTAGCATCACTACTCAGTGCATGTCATGATAGATGAGTATTTGACAAAGATAGCATATGCTCAAGCTCACAACTGGTCGGTGAAGAGATTTGGTGTAAAGCGAAAAAAGGAGAGGACCAAGTATAAACCCTAGGGGAGCCTATTTTAACTTTGTAAATAAACAAAGTACTTCTCTGTGCAAAAGCATTGAGTTTTTTGTTCTTTTAATGGTTTAAAAAGCATTGCCCATTTAGCTGTTAACTCACAAGTTAAAATGGACGAATGCCCCCTTGAGCTGATATGTGCTCATGTTTATTGGAGTCCCTTCAAAAGGGCTCTGCCAATTTGTAATCACTAATTTAGGTGCCAGACTTCTAATCCAACGGAGATAATAAGTGCATGTTTGGGGTTTTAATGAATTTCAAGCCAAACCACTTCAGGAAATTAGGTAAGGAAGGGAATATAATGACATTGATTTAGTGTGCGTGCGTGCGTGCGTGCGTGCGTGCGTGCCTGCGTGTATACAAAAGTCCTCACAAGTGGTACAATTTGAAAATAGACATTGTGAGGACACATGTCCTGGTCCTCACAAGCAAAATGGTTGTTTTTATGGTTTAGGAAAAAAGGAAAAAAATATATAGGAAAAGATCAAGGTTGGGGATAGGGTTAGGATTAGGAATTTAGAGGTTAGGTTTAGGAGTTGGGGTTACAGTTATGCCTGATTTATACTTGTGTATAGTTGTGTGGCAGTGTTGCACACCAAAAATAGCAGATTTACAAGCTTGTATCGCAGAACCATGCGTTGTGAGCTTATTTTCGGTACTACAGTGATGATACCTGACTGAGAGTAATAGCCTAGCCTGGCAATATCACTGCGTAGATATTAGTCTGGAATCTCTGTGTGGAACCTGCATTTCCAAGGGGCAAATAAAAAAAAAATCCTCTGGTGATAATCCTGCCCCATATTTGCATACTGGGCCCTCATTGGTGCCCCACAACTTCGGGGGCAAGGAAATCCAAACACAACCGAGCAGGGCCAGACCAAATCTGCCGAGGGCTATTTTTAATTTGTTTTGCACTGGCAGATTCGGTTTCCAGGCAAGTAATAGCCAGCCTTTTACATGGTGAGAGTAACAGATGTTTTTGGAGTTACACATGTCATCTGGCCTCCAGGGGTTGACACATATGGCAGAGCAGCAGTCATCCAGATCACTCTAGGTATTTTGCCCGTGCCTCAAAGAAAAACATAAATGAAATAAAATGAATAAATAAATGTCTATCCAGGTGTGCAGCATGCTGACGTGCACCTGATCTGACCCGACCCCAGTGTGCTGTGCGGTTTCTTTGACAACTGACATGTTTCACAGACAGGAGGACACACTGCAGGAGTGCACGAAGAGGGCAGGACATGGGTCATGTCATTTTGACATGTTTGGCATTTTTTCTCAGAGAAAAAAACACCAGTCATACTGTATAAACCATTGGTTCTCAAAGTGGGGTCTGGGGACCCCCAGGGGTCCTTGGGGGGGGGTTCCAGAGGGTCCCCAGCAAAATGTGTTAATATAGCATCACAATCATTTTAACCACTTTAACCTTTAATACTTTGGCCATTAAAAATAGCAGATATACAGTACAAGCTCATAGTGTGGCTACCTTTGAATATATATTTCTTAAAGCGAAATCTTTGCTTCTGGGGGTCCCTAGAACAAAATATTTTGAGATGGGGGTCCGCGGCCAAATACACATCAATTTAGGGGTCCTTGACATGAAAAAGTTTGAGAACCACTTATATAAACAGCAATACAAGAAAGCAATATAAAATATATTCACAAGAAGATGTGTCAAGTAAATACATTAAAAAAAGAATTCTCAGGAGGAAGAGGAAGAGTGCAGTTTGAAATGCACTCTCACAAATGAGAAACATGTCCCCTCATCTTTGACATTGTTCTTTTGCAAATCTAAATATGCGTATTGAACTATTTTTTATTTACTGATTAAAAATGCTTCACAAAGTGACAGAAATGAATACATTGCCGCTTTAGTTTTTACTGACGCACACATAGGCTGATTGATTGTTGATTACAATTTCCATTTGTATCCATACATTGAATTAAATTGAACACCTCTGACCCAAGACGCATCAGCTAAACGGCTACTCTGTGACCTCAAATGAAAAGCCTTTATCGACATGACCATGAGATAGTAAAGCTACGGGCCCTAAAGACAGATTACATGTTATGTCCTTCCCTCAATCGTCCACCGATTTCATGCCTTTATTTAAAAACTGGGCCTCGGGACCCAAGGGAGAGATTGTGTTTGACCCCGAGTCTGACCCCTCCTCCACAGAGACAGAGAGAAAGACACAGAGGGAGATAGGGTACATGTATGCATAGTGTGTGAAGTGTGTGTTTCAATGTATGTACACATAATTGCGTCTGCATCTGTGTACAGTATGTGTGTGTGTGTGTGTGTGTGTGTGTGTGTGTGTGTGTGTGTGTGTGTGTGTGTGTGTGTGTGTGTGTGTGTGTGTGTGTGTGTGTGTGTGCGCGCGCGCGCGCGCGTATGCATGTGCATGTGCATGTGTGTGTGTGCCCCCAGTGTATTCAAAGAGGATTAGAAGGGAATAATCCACAGTCTTATCAACCCAGTTCCATGGCTAGGCACATAAACAGTCTAAAGGGGACACACTAATAAAGGAGGAGAGGAGAGGAGAGGAGAGGCAACAGGAGTCTGTGTTGGTAGACTTGTTAAAGGGACAACGGACGAAAGAAGGTAGGTCTGTCCTTTATTTGAACATCAGAAATAAAGCCAGCCACTTCTGGAAAGACCAAAGTCAAAGTCACATTGACTTACAAAATAAACACACACACACAGCAAATGTGTGAAATACGCACACACTATATGTGTGAACTGCACACACACACACACACACACACACACACACACACACACACACACACACACACACACACACACACACACACACACACACACACACACACACACACACACACACACACACACACACACACACACAAAGTACACACACACAAAGTACACACACAGAAAGTACACACACAGCAAACATAGCACACACAGTCGAGGGTCTCCATGGGTCGGGGGTGTTGGAAACGTTTTTGTGGGTGATTTTCATGACACAGCAGTGTCATGGAAATCGTCCATCAGCAGAGTGTAATCCATTTTCATCAAGAAGAACAGCAACACAGTCAGCAACACTCCCAGGGATTAGAAGGAGCTGTTTTTTATGTGACCACTTTGAACACATGGGAGAGAGACTCAAGTCTGTGTACAGATGGAAGACAGGACGAGAAAGAAGAATACAAAAATGTTGGTGGAAGGAATGAGAAAGAAGAAAAGGAAGGATGGACTGGTGGATGGACAGATGAAATAACCTGAGAGGGTTACCAAGTCAAAGAAAAACAATAACAATATTGCCTCCCTACTCAATATTTATATCAGTAGCTAGTTACTACTGTACAGTGCAGTTCAGGCACAGATACACACATCGTAATGTGGTCTTCAGTGGAGTAACTAAGAGATTCAAAGGAAAACATTTATAGAAATAAATACATGCATAAGCAATCAACCACGATGGAACTTAGACACTTGTCATGAGTTTCACTTCAGCATTTCGTGGTTAGTTCGTGAGGAATGATGATTAGATGTTGCTATTTTGTGCCGTCATGCAAGTAGCACTATGAGCTGTGACAATTCAAGGATCAAGTTCTTTTACTTTTACCACTGTGCTCGGGTGGCGCAGTGGTAAAAGTAGCTGCCCACCACTGCAGAGTCTGGGGGTTCGAATCTACCGTCGTGCATCAGGCTTTGTCGAGCGTCTATACTGTACTAACACAATTGGCCTGTGTTCAGGGGGATGGAAGCCGGACAGGTGATATTTGTCACTACACGCACTCCTACGGGCTGTCCTCCTCCCGGTGGGGGCTCCTCACTGGCAAGTGAGCCAGTAGGATATAACAGCAGTGACAACACACAGCAATGTGTATGGGGTGGAATTATGTGTTCATATAATTAATGCATAAATGTTCATTTCTACTGTGCTTGGTACTGAGAGGAGGACAGAACTAAGGGCCAATACTGAATGGTCTATTATTGTAAGTTACAGATGTTGACATTCCACGGCTATCTTATAGTGTCTCCAGCCCTTGGAGGCACAGCTCTCTGCTCCCACTGAAGTCTCAAATACGCTCTAATCTATTACATTTAGTACCTATTACTCGTATCCTAATACTTTTGAGTACTTCCTAAGCCCTGCCTCCTGCTTAACTGTTTCTCCTTCTCATGTTGCTGTATATAAACCAATGTAAAGTATTTGTACTTCAGGAAATGATTCAGGTAAAGCTGGACATTGGCTCCTTGGTACCAAGTAAAATATGACGGAGATCTCCGACTGTGTCTGTGTCTATCTTATTCCAATGTGTGATCTGAGCCTAAGGTGTTTGTAAAATGATAAAGCAATCTATCATTACAATGGTCCCTCGAGCCTGGATGTCAGAGCTGTTCCAAGAAGAGTAAGAAGGAAGACGACGCTGGAAAAGTCTGCAAGCAGCCAGGACCCGGATCCTGCAAAAATCCTGGAGCGTTGAATTCGCCTCCAGGCCGGTGGTCATCTCGTCTTATCATCTGCTCTTCAAGGAACGGCCGACGGCATTTGAACGCTCATCACACAACTATAAGATAGCACGTAAGTGAGACACAAAAGTTGTCTATCTATGTGAATATAGACATAGGCCTAAGCACTGAATAAGCAGTGAAATCTTAGGATATTTTGCTATGTTTTAGAAGCAACAGAGTGATTTATTTCCTGCAAATTGTATACTGTAGTGTGTATGAAATCACAGATATTGACGGACGCGCGTCATCACTATGTGTATCCAAAACGCGATCTGAGTGAATTATCCGGGTCTAACAATTTTCTCTCCGCGGTCATCACTAGGAGTGAGCCGTGAGCACTTTTCCGGATCATCTTCTAGAATAACCCACGAGGTATCTGTATTCAGTCTAAATCTAGAATAACCCCCATTTCATTCTAAGGGGTGTTCGGTCTAGATTGGATGAGAGTACTCTTGGGTGTTCGATGAGAAATCCGTTGGAACGTGGTGAAACTGAATGTGTTTATATTGTATGTTTGTGCTTAATATTACTAAAAGATCCTCACTACCGTGAGCACCTTTCCGGAGAAATCCGTTGGAACGTGGTGATAGTGTGATATTAAGATGTGTTATTAAGGAATGTGTGAAGTATGATTCAAACAGTATACAGCAGTGTAAATAACGCTCGAAATAAGTGTGAGTGGGTAGGTTAGGGGGTTAGGCTCCCCAATCCCTGCTCACAACAGGCGGCAGCGGGGTCGCAAGGCTCCCAGAGCACGTTAAATACCACATATAGTGCTGGGGAGAGACTGAAAAGCCCCCGTGTTCTGTCAAGGATGAATTAACATCCTGTCTGTGTAAACAACCGTCTAGTCTGCGTGGGTGTCGCACATGGCAACATTTTGAAAGTCACAGCGTTGAAGTGTCACCTGTGGGTTTTGTAAATGTTGTGATGTGTCAGGCACTGCGTGGTAGGTGGACGACAGTCCACACCTAGCAGAGGGTGCGCTCTTGAAGGGTGACCTCTGTGAAAAGGCAAGGCTGGTGAAAACGGTTAATATTCTGGTTCCCGTAGCCAAGCGGGGCCAGGACAAGACCGTCGGTTTCCTGCCTGGGGCGCCAACCACGCCAACGGGTAAGGGGTCGCTATCGACTGGGTCACCGGCCGGTCGGGTCACAGGTGACATTAAGACCATGCGATGCCTTTGGAAGGTATGCTTGGCCGTCGTGCTCGGCTCAATGTACAGTCAGGCCATCACAAGCTCAAAGCGACCGCCGCTTGTGCAACAGTTACTAAGCGAGTGATGCTCCTGTGATCGGTGGGCTTTGAAAAGAAGACGCCGGGAAGCAGGAGACTTGAATTCTCTATCCAGGGTGACCTGGGTGTAGACCTCAAGTGGAAAGGGGTCTAGCCTAGGACTGCGTCCCGGTGCAGGAGGCACAGGAGTGGGGAGGTCCGAAAGACTTAAGCGCACGGTGGTTGAGAGACGAGTAGAGTCTCACCCCCCCTTGGATGGTGACTATTGTGTGAATCTATGAATGAAAATACAGTGTGATGGATGGGATCCCATGTGCGTGCCTGGTGAATGACATGAGTATGTGAATGAAATTGAAGTACATAGATACAGTGATTTAGTCAAGATCTGTGTCATTTGTAAGACTTTGTGTGTGTTTGTATTACTCTACATGTCGTGGTGTACCAGGACACGTGATGCATTGAGGCTTGAATGAGCAGACAAAGTGTTGTGACTTTGAATGAATAAGATTTTCAGTGTCTGTGTATGTCCTCACGAGTATAGGAATACAAGTGAATGTGTGTGTGTGTGAGGGCTGCATGTGTGTGCAGAGAGAGAGAGATAGCGACTGCTTGAGAGAAAGCTGTGTGTGTGAAAAGTAACTGAGTACATTTACTCACATACTGTACTCAAGCGTGCGTGTATGCAAGATGGGAGAGAAAGCCCCTGTTTACAGTAGCCAGTCTAAAGCAAAGTTTTATGCATGAATAAAAGCCCCAAATCGTATTACATTCATAATTAGACTTCCCAGGGAGCAGTGTTGTTGGAAAATAGATATAAATATACAAGCCACACATATATCTATTTCCTTTTTAATCGTTGCAAATGGCATACTGGTCTCCTCGCAGTACCCCTAATCGTAGTCAAATATTAGCGCGCTCTCAGGCGTGGACAATGCCCAGCACCGGGATGCGATATGCAGGTCCTCCTGTGCGTGATTATTCGGTCCCTTTCAAGCATGCAGGATATGACAAGAGATCATGGGCATTTAATCGACATCTACCCATCCTATTAATGGGAGACAGCAATTTGGCTAGAATACCGAGTATTCCTTATTTTAACATGCAAGTCGAAAGTTTCGCGGGAGGGAATTTTCATAATGTATGTGAAATGATCAAGAGGTCCCATAGAGATGTACATGCAGAGATACTGGTCTTATCTTTAGGCATTAATAGTAAAGACCAACCAGATCTGCTACGTAATAATGCACTGTTGGACGCTTTACATCTCAGTGCCAGGGAAACGTTTCCAAATGCAATCATCTATATGCCCTTGCTAAATTATTCCACATCACTGAGTTGGCTACAGCAAGAAAGTCTCTTATCCCTTAATTTGTTCATCGAAACAAACTATCGGCACCTGACACCAATCCCAGCGCGTGATTTTCAGACAGTGGGAGATCATGTACATTGGACTCCAAATACCGCTATGAGTATACTTAATCACTGGGCGTTACAGCTTCAGATGTAGTTTACTGTATAAACCATTCTCAAGAGTGTGAGTGTGAAAGTGACTGAGTACATTTACTCAAGTACTGTACTTAAGTATCACATACGTGTGTGGGGAAGAAGTGACAGAATGGTGACTGAGCAAATGAGTAACTCCCAGAGAGTAAAAGTATTTTTGTGGTTGGTATGAATGAGTTACAGCGAACAGTTGAAATGAGTGTATGTTGGAAAGTAATTGAGTACATTTACTCAAGTACTGTACTTAAATGCCAACCAATAGGGTTGCTGTGTGGTACTGTGTGTGTGGGTAGGTTAGGGGGTTAGGCTCCCCAATCCCTGCTCACAACAGGCGGCAGCGGGGTCGCAAGGCTCCCAGAGCACGTTAAATACCACATATAGTGCTGGGGAGAGACTGAAAAGCCCCCGTGTTCTGTCAAGGATGAATTAACATCCTGTCTGTGTAAACAACCGTCTAGTCTGCGTGGGTGTCGCACATGGCAACATTTTGAAAGTCACAGCGTTGAAGTGTCACCTGTGGGTTTTGTAAATGTTGTGATGTGTCAGGCACTGCGTGGTAGGTGGACGACAGTCCACACCTAGCAGAGGGTGCGCTCTTGAAGGGTGACCTCTGTGAAAAGGCAAGGCTGGTGAAAACGGTTAATATTCTGGTTCCCGTAGCCAAGCGGGGCCAGGACAAGACCGTCGGTTTCCTGCCTGGGGCGCCAACCACGCCAACGGGTAAGGGGTCGCTATCGACTGGGTCACCGGCCGGTCGGGTCACAGGTGACATTAAGACCATGCGATGCCTTTGGAAGGTATGCTTGGCCGTCGTGCTCGGCTCAATGTACAGTCAGGCCATCACAAGCTCAAAGCGACCGCCGCTTGTGCAACAGTTACTAAGCGAGTGATGCTCCTGTGATCGGTGGGCTTTGAAAAGAAGACGCCGGGAAGCAGGAGACTTGAATTCTCTATCCAGGGTGACCTGGGTGTAGACCTCAAGTGGAAAGGGGTCTAGCCTAGGACTGCGTCCCGGTGCAGGAGGCACAGGAGTGGGGAGGTCCGAAAGACTTAAGCGGTTTAGAGGAGTCTGTGTGCACGTGTGTATGTGCACGTGTGTGTGCGGGCTGTGTGCTAACAGAGCGAGACAGAAAGACAGTGATGAAGTGAAAAAAAAACATCACAAAAGGCCATAAGTTCTAGTGATATTTAGGAGCCCTTATCAGTGAAGTTTGTGCAGTTAAAGCTATTAACCTGCTCCCATATAAGGCCCATTTTTCTGTTACAAGCCCTTTGTCTAAACTCAAATGTTAAAGATGTGTTATGACTTCTGTTCTGTTGCGGTGACATTACATTGAATTAATTGCCTGTGGGTGGTTTACTCTGGAAGAGTGATCAAAGTAACATGGGCCTTTGCTTAATGATATTGAGCTCATTGCGGTAGAATATGAAGTTTTTAGTAAATAATTAGACTTCCCAGGGAGCAGTGTTGTTGGAAAATAGATATAAATATACAAGCCACACATATATCTATTTCCTTTTTAATCGTTGCAAATGGCATACTGGTCTCCTCGCAGTACCCCTAATCGTAGTCAAATATTAGCGCGCTCTCAGGCGTGGACAATGCCCAGCACCGGGATGCGATATGCAGGTCCTCCTGTGCGTGATTATTCGGTCCCTTTCAAGCATGCAGGATATGACAAGAGATCATGGGCATTTAATCGACATCTACCCATCCTATTAATGGGAGACAGCAATTTGGCTAGAATACCGAGTATTCCTTATTTTAACATGCAAGTCGAAAGTTTCGCGGGAGGGAATTTTCATAATGTATGTGAAATGATCAAGAGGTCCCATAGAGATGTACATGCAGAGATACTGGTCTTATCTTTAGGCATTAATAGTAAAGACCAACCAGATCTGCTACGTAATAATGCACTGTTGGACGCTTTACATCTCAGTGCCAGGGAAACGTTTCCAAATGCAATCATCTATATGCCCTTGCTAAATTATTCCACATCACTGAGTTGGCTACAGCAAGAAAGTCTCTTATCCCTTAATTTGTTCATCGAAACAAACTATCGGCACCTGACACCAATCCCAGCGCGTGATTTTCAGACAGTGGGAGATCATGTACATTGGACTCCAAATACCGCTATGAGTATACTTAATCACTGGGCGTTACAGCTTCAGATGTAGTTTACTGTATAAACCATTCTCAAGAGTGTGAGTGTGAAAGTGACTGAGTACATTTACTCAAGTACTGTACTTAAGTATCACATACGTGTGTGGGGAAGAAGTGACAGAATGGTGACTGAGCAAATGAGTAACTCCCAGAGAGTAAAAGTATTTTTGTGGTTGGTATGAATGAGTTACAGCGAACAGTTGAAATGAGTGTATGTTGGAAAGTAATTGAGTACATTTACTCAAGTACTGTACTTAAATGCCAACCAATAGGGTTGCTGTGTGGTACTGTGTGTGTGGGTAGGTTAGGGGGTTAGGCTCCCCAATCCCTGCTCACAACAGGCGGCAGCGGGGTCGCAAGGCTCCCAGAGCACGTTAAATACCACATATAGTGCTGGGGAGAGACTGAAAAGCCCCCGTGTTCTGTCAAGGATGAATTAACATCCTGTCTGTGTAAACAACCGTCTAGTCTGCGTGGGTGTCGCACATGGCAACATTTTGAAAGTCACAGCGTTGAAGTGTCACCTGTGGGTTTTGTAAATGTTGTGATGTGTCAGGCACTGCGTGGTAGGTGGACGACAGTCCACACCTAGCAGAGGGTGCGCTCTTGAAGGGTGACCTCTGTGAAAAGGCAAGGCTGGTGAAAACGGTTAATATTCTGGTTCCCGTAGCCAAGCGGGGCCAGGACAAGACCGTCGGTTTCCTGCCTGGGGCGCCAACCACGCCAACGGGTAAGGGGTCGCTATCGACTGGGTCACCGGCCGGTCGGGTCACAGGTGACATTAAGACCATGCGATGCCTTTGGAAGGTATGCTTGGCCGTCGTGCTCGGCTCAATGTACAGTCAGGCCATCACAAGCTCAAAGCGACCGCCGCTTGTGCAACAGTTACTAAGCGAGTGATGCTCCTGTGATCGGTGGGCTTTGAAAAGAAGACGCCGGGAAGCAGGAGACTTGAATTCTCTATCCAGGGTGACCTGGGTGTAGACCTCAAGTGGAAAGGGGTCTAGCCTAGGACTGCGTCCCGGTGCAGGAGGCACAGGAGTGGGGAGGTCCGAAAGACTTAAGCGGTTTAGAGGAGTCTGTGTGCACGTGTGTATGTGCACGTGTGTGTGCGGGCTGTGTGCTAACAGAGCGAGACAGAAAGACAGTGATGAAGTGAAAAAAAAACATCACAAAAGGCCATAAGTTCTAGTGATATTTAGGAGCCCTTATCAGTGAAGTTTGTGCAGTTAAAGCTATTAACCTGCTCCCATATAAGGCCCATTTTTCTGTTACAAGCCCTTTGTCTAAACTCAAATGTTAAAGATGTGTTATGACTTCTGTTCTGTTGCGGTGACATTACATTGAATTAATTGCCTGTGGGTGGTTTACTCTGGAAGAGTGATCAAAGTAACATGGGCCTTTGCTTAATGATATTGAGCTCATTGCGGTAGAATATGAAGTTTTTAGTAAATTAGCGAAGCGAAGTGAACCTTAAGTATTAAGAGGGATTAGTTCCAAGTACCCCAAGCTAGGAATGTGCACTGCAGGGTCAAGGGGCATTACTGTCCAGAGAAGAAGCGTAGAGGTTTGTGTGTCGTGTCCTGGAGTGTGGGTTGAGGTTGCAAGCTACTGCAGGGCTGCAAGTCTGAATCCGCTGTGCCATGGAGTGGCTCACAAACTTTAAGTTTATTAAAACTGTATTCAATCAATATTTTTGTTTTGATTAAAATTGAGTCAAATGGCAGGCAGTTCTATTTTTGAAAGTGACATTTGTGTCGTAACTAGCAATGGAAATCTTTTTCCAAAAGATGACAGATCTACAAGCTGTAGACCAGTTGTTGATTTTAAGAAATACTCAATAATGAAAAGTACCTTAAGTATTAGTTGAAGACTTATTTGAAGTCAAGGCTGTGTCCAAGCCCTTTAGTTACAGAACATTTAAAGGGCAAAGGTTGTTTTCTTCATGTAGATAGGGACTAAACCCTGGTTCTTTTCTGTTTTTGTTGTAGATTCCACAAAGTCATGATTAAGAAAAAGGTGTCTTTCTGTATTCATTCACTACTATGAAATCCCCCGTTGTTGTTATTTTTGTTAAAAGATTAGTGACACTTCGTCCAAGTTTGAGAATTAGTAATATTCATAGGTTTGGCCCTTTCCCTCTTCACAAGTAAGAAGCTGCCATGTTTCTAAAAGCATTTAGTCACTTTGACTGAAAAGTATTTCTACTCAAGTGAGGAGTATATCATGTGAAGGCATTCTAATCTCAGCCTGCAAGCTGTTATGACGAGAGCAGTGACTCCCACGTTCCAAGCCCATGGGAATGCTTAAAAAAAAAAAAATAGTAAAGGAAGCGAGTTCAGTTCTCATGGAACTTATCTTTCATTTGTTGTGTCTTGATACTAGTGTGCCACAGGCCCCATTTCTCACTTAGCAGTGTTCTAAGTAAAGTTGTGAATCATTATAAGTAGCGGTTTTTAAGTAATTAATTGTATATTGAATCATGACCATAAGTTATGGCCATGGTTCAAACAGGAGGGAGTGACACTGAGTTAAGAAGTATTAATAGTAATTAAAGACACATATTCACAACATATTCAAACTTACATTTTTTAAAATTCTGGTAAAAGCCATACACTGTAAAAATGAATTTGAAGACGTTACAAAGGTCAAAAGAACTAGTAAGCTGCCAAGATTTTATCTCTTCCACAGGAACGATGGGACTGCTTATGGTGATGCTGACCAGGTCATCAAGTGTGAACTGAACTCTCCGTGCTAGGAGGGTCCATGCCCGGGTCACGTCAACATGCCAACTGCTGTGAGATGCAGTCCCTGGTCAACATGTCACCTGATGTGAGACGTGTGGTTTGCCCAATCCACACAAAAACATTCGCAAGTTGGTGCAAACATCATCGAACATTACGTAAGAAGGTGAAGAAGGCCGGCTTGTGGGGTGGAGTCTCACATATAGAGTGATATTAGGCCCTAACCGGTGAAGAATCCACTTAGAATAGTACCCCCCCCTCACCTGATTACACTTAAAAGGACGATGCACCACACTTGTTTTTATTTTTATATTTTCCTATCTATGTTATTGTATATTTTTCTATGTATCTTTTGTCTCTATTATTAAAAGTTAAGCAGGGGAAGGCTAAAGCTAAGATAATTATGATTGTTATGTTGCATATATATATGTCTACATCCTACATTTCCTGTTGCAGTTAACTGATAGTAAGTAAGTGCCGCGAATCCAAACAGTGAGTGAGCCTTGGGTCAAGCTATTTGCCGTGCAAAACGTATGATCAGTTTTAAGCACATAAATAAGAGCTTTTATGTCACTCTGAAGCGGACTAAGTATGAAGTGTGATAAATGTAATATCATGGAGCGAGATGGAAAATGCCAACTGGTGTGAATGTGTTAGTGTGGAATGAGGGCGCATTTAAGACAACCTCCGAAGGGAGGGGCGGGATAACCGACCAAACGGTCATCATCTCGGCTAAGCCACACCCTAACATGCCATCAAACCCTCTCCGAAGCCACATACTAATGATGCCATCAAAACACCGTGACCCCACTGGGGATCCAGTGGTCCTGGTGAGAAGTACTTTTCGAACAAGTACCTGTTGTGTTTACATTTCAGATGACATTAATGCTAAAGAGGCCAATAACGCGATGTCCAATCTACGTGCCCTTCAGAAAGCTATGAATGGTAACATCACCATAAGGGGTGGTTTTTCTTGGTTAATGGGAGGGGGTTGGATTCAAGCTCTGTGCAAATTTGAAACAATGGTACTCTGTGCTTTGGTGCTGTTTCGCGTGTTATCGGTCTGTGTGATCCTGAAACGCATGGTTGCGGACGTTCGCCTTTATGATGAGAATGACACAGACATCTAAGTGCTCTGTTAATATTTGAAAATGAATTGTCAGTTCATAATGGTCAAATTAATGATACAAACGGTTGAAGGTTATTAAGTGTTACAACCACTGCTCACAAGAAAGCCACACATTTTGAGAGTGATAATGTCCTTTTTCCTATCCGTGGGTTTTTTCAGCATTATCTACAATCGTTTATATCATTATTGATCAGGATCAATTGACATTCTAATAGTCTCATCATGTGCCCTGATAACAGCTTTGTGCTATGCTCTGTATGACAAAGTGCGACAAGCGGATAGCTTAAGTACCAAGGCCACTGAAAGCGAAAGAGGCAAGTGATTAATGAAATCCTGATATGATGTCCATTTTGAAAATGTGAAAACAAGAAGAATATGTATATTAATTATTGATCAAAAGGAGGGAAATGAAAGGTCCGATTCTCAGTTTTATATAATGTGTTCATATAATTAATGCATAAATGTTCATTTCTACTGTGCTTGGTACTGAGAGGAGGACAGAACTAAGGGCCAATACTGAATGGTCTATTATTGTAAGTTACAGATGTTGACATTCCACGGCTATCTTATAGTGTCTCCAGCCCTTGGAGGCACAGCTCTCTGCTCCCACTGAAGTCTCAAATACGCTCTAATCTATTACATTTAGTACCTATTACTCGTATCCTAATACTTTTGAGTACTTCCTAAGCCCTGCCTCCTGCTTAACTGTTTCTCCTTCTCATGTTGCTGTATATAAACCAATGTAAAGTATTTGTACTTCAGGAAATGATTCAGGTAAAGCTGGACATTGGCTCCTTGGTACCAAGTAAAATATGACGGAGATCTCCGACTGTGTCTGTGTCTATCTTATTCCAATGTGTGATCTGAGCCTAAGGTGTTTGTAAAATGATAAAGCAATCTATCAATGGGGTGGAATTAATTGGCATAATGACTAAATTGTGGAGAAAAAAAGGTAAAAAACGAAATACAGTACAAATGCAATACAGTTGGTAGTCCTGTGCAGTCTATCTATTAATATAATACAGTATCTACACAGCTATGTACTGTAGTTATAAATAGCACACAGCCGCCTACACTTGTACAGTAGCTGCAGTGGTGGCAGAATAATACTGTAAAATGGCAGTAAATATAAAAAGAATCTCCTGATACAGTTTAAATCACTTTTTTGTTCAGGTGTGTTATGGCCTGGGGATAGAAACTGTCCCTGAGCCTGCTGCTTTGGTACAATTGCCAGCGTGTACGTTGTAGCCGAAAGAGAGGGAGGACATTTGTGGAAATTAAAAATGCACTTTGTCACATTAGATCTTTGTGGCTGACTGCACTTTGTTTAAATTATAATGGCTGTGAGAACTATTCTTTCCCAAGTCAAATACAAATATAAAGATACTAGAGGGTCGGGCCGCTATGCGGCCCTCCCGTCTAGTAGCCTGGCCCGCACATCGGAGACAGAGACAGAAGAGCGTATAGATGTTCCTTGCAACACCGGTGCTTGTTTCTCGCACATGATTTGGCAACGAGCAAAACGAAAGCGAAACCTAACTGCAGCATGCAAACCAAAAGTGAAACCTAACTGCAACACGCAAACCAAAAGCGAAACCTAACATGCAACTGACAAACACGAAACCTAACAGACAAACAGACAAACACACAAACACGCAAACACGCACACATCCACTTTGCCAATTGTATATATAGATAAAGGCCATCACCTTGTGATGCATGGAAGTCTGACAATACTAAAATGATAATAACTATTGGTCTCTCCAAATACACGCCATTTGAATACACACACAAGTACTAGCCCAGTGAGTTCCACGTTACTTTCACTGTACATCTGTCCAGCCGTGAAAATAAAGGGTCCAGTGGCCTACTTTTACAATACCCGGAGGCTGCCATAGTGTTTTACAAGACTTCCCTTTATAAGAGGCGGGGGACAGAGAAGTCAGAGAAGTTTCTGCACGAGTAGCGGTTTGTTAATTAGGTTGATGGGGCAACACACCACCAACAGGGGAAAGAGAGACTCTATACGATTGTAGCACAGTGTTATACTAAAGGCTGTGACTTATT
Source organism: Gymnoscopelus microlampas (assembly GCF_963454915.1). NCBI lineage: Eukaryota > Metazoa > Chordata > Actinopteri > Myctophiformes > Myctophidae > Gymnoscopelus > Gymnoscopelus microlampas. Next base: position 26,670,472 of record NC_139941.1, read on the forward strand.
ACCCTTCTACAGTACAGTGTTAAAGTACATGCAAAGCTGTGCCTGATTTAGACAGACACACCACCTGCTGAATGACCAATAAGCATCTGGAATACTGTCGGGACAATTTCAGCCTATTTAATTCAATTGAATTTAATTCAAGCCAAACCATATTTTCATATCAGTGTCACTACGACAGAATTATTTTATATGGGGTTCCATAGCCTAATGCAAGTACATTTGGAGGTCCATGACATAAGTATGAAAAGACCTGGCCTCAGGAACAGTCCTCGTCTTATGTTGCTGTTTAATGGTGGTACTGCTGACCAGAATTAAATACATTGTACAATGCACTGTAACAATGACAAGCTAGCTAACTGAGTAAGTTCAATTTACCCATTGAATGGGTCACAGACTCACCGTAGCCATCATCACAACAATATATTGTCTTCAGCTTGGACTGGTAGTTATGCACTCACTGTCAGGTGGAAACCTTGTATGTCCAAAACTATCAATAAAAAAGAACCTGCGATGGATCCAATGTCAGAAGGTCTTGTTAATACTTTTCATTGGTTAATATAGAACCCATAGACAGACTTAACTTTTACTTTCAATATTCTTTCAAATATAGCAGGATAGGATAGAGACTATTTGAATTTCACTACTTTTGGGTGACACTGTAGGGCATTATTTCAAGTAAAAAGTTGAATTATGGAGATACGTTTCTGCCCAACAGCGAGTACAATATGTTCTATTGGTGTTATAGCCTTAGATTGATCTACAGCCCCTTAAAAATAAAGAATGATCATCTCTCTCCACATGAAAATAAAATAAAATAGAAGGAAAGCAAAGAGAGTAGAGAATGGATAAATGGATGGATGGATAAATGGGTAAAAGAAAAAGACGGATGGATAAATACAAGAAGAGATAAAGATGGCAATGGGGCGGTAGGAACTGCTGGCTGGCCGTGTAATATGACAACAGTAATGGAGCAGGGAGGGGCAGGCGGGGAGTGTGTGTGTGTGTGTGTGTGTGTGTGTGTGTGTGTGTGTGTGTGTGTGTGTGTGTGTGTGTGTGTGTGTGTGTGTGTGTGTGTGTGAGAGAGAGAGAGAGAGAGAGAGAGCGCGCATTTGCATCAATGTTGGTGTTTGTGCATGAGTCAGAATTAGAGAAGATAGAAAGAACACAAAAAAACATTACGCCCACATGTGATCGCGCACATGTGATCTACCCACGCTCTGTTGCCAATGAAGTCATATCACAAAAATGACACACGCACACCTCCTATAAAGCACTTACTGGCATCCACAGAGTCTTTCCTGCATAGAGGCATTTTTAGCATCCCCCAAAGAGGTGTTAGCCAGGAAAATCACCAGCACCAACATTAGAATTAAAATTCAAGAGCACCCTGCAGTTCAACCCGTTTCTAACAATGTATTTTTTCCATTTCTTGAAAAGTAACAGTTTTTGACAACGACTGATCAAAAGTACCAAACATGTTTTATCATACTGTCATGTGTAGTTAACCCCCAAAGGCCCATTCTGGGCCAGGCAAAAGACCCTGAATCAGTGGTGGTCTCTCGCCTTTATTTCTTCTGACAACCACGCGCGCGCGCGCGCACACACACACACACACACACACACACACACACACACACACACACACACACACACACACACACACACACACACACACACACACACACACACACACACACACACACACACACACACACACACACACACACACACACACACACACACACACCCTTTCCGTCCTTTACCAGTAATGGGGCACAGTCATTGTGATTCCAGCTCAATGTGCTAAGATAAAACCTTAATGTCACCACACAAAAACATACATGCACGCACGCACACGCACACACACACACACACACACACACACACACACACACACACACACACACACACACACACACACACACACACAAGCGTGCGCACAGAGAGAGAGAGAGGGGTTTGCTTAGATAAGAGCATAATGACATCTCTGTCTGGTGATAAAGTTCAAGGAGAGGGGCTAGTCCTTGAACTGCCCTTTTAACGGCACTGCAAACCAGCCGATACAATCTCTGCATGCGTGTGTGTGCTGTGTGTGTGTGCATGCATGCGTGCATGCGTTTGTGCTCCACAATCAGGGCACACTCTGCAGGGACAAGAGGCCTTTAAATACCAACTTGTAGCCCTGTGCTTAAGAAGACATATTTCACCTCTAACTGTGTGTGTGTGTGTGTGTGTGTGTGTGTGTGTGTGTGTGTGTGTGTGTGTGTGTGTGTGTGTGTGTGTGTGTGTGTGTGTGCGTGTGTGTGTGTGTGTGTGTGTGTGTGTGTGTGTGTGTGTGTAGGCGTGCGTGCGTATTGAATCTTTCCCTTCAAGGACTAAATTGTTTTTCTAGTAAAGGGTAACAATTTTATACTCATCACGTCCACATCCCTCTTTCATTTCATTTCGTCTTACTTGCTCTGTCTGCCCTCGTCATTCATCCCTCTTTCCATTCGTCTCCTGTTCGCCTCCATCCCCCCTTCTCTCTGTCCATCCACATGTTTTTTTATTCTCTCACTCACTTTTTCACTCTGTTCTTTCCCTCTTTGCCCTTCTTGATCCCCACTTCATTTTGCCCTTCCTTTTCCTCATTTCCTCTATCCCTTAAGTTAACCACTTAAGCTCTATATAATGTGCTTTGCTGTATGACAAATACTGATCATAGCAGATCTACAAGCTCACAATCCGTCGCACTTTGTGAGCTTGTAGATTTGCTATGTTTGATATTTTAGGCCTTTATGGGGACACAAATCAAAAAATTGGAAACATTTAGAACTAGAAAAAGTGCTTCTCGGAGCACAGGTCTCCGCCAGGTCAGGTAGGCTATTGTGGCCTCCTGGTGGCGCTATAATAGGCCAATGTGAAAAGGGTGGCATTTCTTCTTAGGCTTTGCACAATTGGACACTGACTGCATTCATGATTTGAGGCATTTTGTTAAAAAATGTAATTAGACCTGCTGGTGGGGCTATAACAGGCCAATGTTAAAAGTGGCATTTGTTCCTCAACATAGTGTGAATGTGTGTGCAAAGTTTGACCGCAATCGGACGGTGCGTTCATGATTTGCGGTTCAAAACAAGCCAATAATGCAAACTTTAGATGTCAATTTTAGCCGATCAGGATGGAATATGAAAAATCAAACACATCCGTCTTGATAACATGACTATAGAGATCATGTGTACCGATTTGCGTGAAATTTGGATACAATTTGAAGGAGTAGTATAAAATAATGTGTTTTACATAAGTCGGCCTCCTGGTGGCGCTATAAAAGGCAGATGTGAAAAAAGCAGGGCAAAGGTAGTGTGCATACAAAGTTTTACGCTGATCGGTGCAGTTATAGGTAAAAACACAAATCGGCCTGTTATAGCGCCACCATGAGGCTGATTTGAAAAATGTCAAATGGTATTTCTTCCTCGGCCTAATGGGAATGTTGGTGCTTAATTTCACAGAAAGTGCATGCTGCGTTCATGATTTGAGGCATTTTGTTCAAAACGGAGCACTCCTGGAAACTTTGGAAGACATTTTTAGCCAATCAGGATGGAATATAAAAAATCTGAAAGACCCGTTTCGTTTAATGACTATAGAGATACTGTGTACCGATTTGCGTGATTTTTGGACAAAATCTGTAGGAGTACTGTCAAAAAATATGTTTTGCACAAATCGGCCTCCTGGTGGCACTATAAAAGGCCCATGAGGACGGACGGACGGACGGACGGACGGACGGACGGACGGACAGACGGACAGGGGGAAAAACATACTCTCTCGCCATGCCTTTCGGCCTGGTGGAGACAAAAATCTTGGAAATGTTAGGAACATTTAGAAAAATGCCCAGAATAGGGCAAACCACATCAGGGTGGGTTAGGGTTACTATGCACACTTCCACTACATTTCTCCTCTACTCTTCTCTCATCTATCTGTCCATCATACCACACCTTTCCTTCTTTCTTGCATCTGTCTGCTTTTGTTCCGTCGCTCGTCCATCCCATCCCAATGATCCCATGCATCTCACTATACCTCTTTCCCCCGGCTCCATCTATCACTGCGTGTCTATCACCCCCCCCCCCCCCCCCCCCCCCATGTGTTTACTACCCTCCTCTCCTTCTGCTTCTCTTTCCCTCCTTCCATCACTTCAATGCTCTCTCTCCTCTCATGGTACAACTTCCCTGTCATTACCCAGAATGGAGCCTCATCCTTCACCCTTCTGTCCTTCCTTGCTTTCATAATAATACTATAATAATAATAATAATAACTTCGTCCCCACTCCAGGGGTGCTTTTGTCACAGTGCATTCACTTCCATTGCTCTTTTTTGCCTCCTCCCTCGCTCCCCACGTTTCTGTCCTTCCTGTCCTTCCCTCTGTCCCTCTGCCCATCATATCCACCTCTATCTTCAGCACTAAAGTCAAGAGTAACTTAACAACATTAATCCTTGCGTCCCCTTTTTGGTTTCATTATAGGCCACTAAAATAGGCTTGTCCTATGCTGTATATCGTCGCTGTTGGGCATAAACCTTGTACTGCATTGTCCAAAACCTTTCAGGACAAAAGGTTTTTCCGACCAATGTAGTTAATATCTAGTCACAAACTTGCTTTACTTTTCATTGGTTAAATATGTATAAAATCAACAGACTTTTAACCATGCATCCCTATTGTATATTGGGCATGCCATTATATGCAAAACTTTTCAAAAATAGCTTAAGTAGCAGATCTACAAGCTAACCATGCCTCGAGATGCGATGCATTGTAAGCTTACAAAGACCTAAAGGCAGTCCTTCATACTGGGGCAATATCAGGATTGGAGGTCGATATGTCACCAGTCATATCGGTGGGTGGAGATCTCTGATACTTCAGCGAGACTCACGTGTCTATTCCCTATCTCTTCACCTTCCTTTCTGTCTCATCTTATGTTCTCCTTATCCAATAAATACAAGTGTCACAGCATGTTGAACCCGACCCTGCAGGGACCACATCACACCAGTCCTCCATGACCTTTCACTGGCCCACAGTCAAACAAAGAATAGATTTCAAGATTCGTATCACCACCTACAAGGCCCTCAACATCCAGGCTCCCCGCTACCTCTCTGACCTCCTCCCATGCCACGCCCCCCCTCCCGCTCCCTCAGGTCTGGTGATGCCAACCCACAGAGTTATAATATATCTAGAGCAGTGGTTCTCAAACTTTTTCATGTCAAGGACCCCCATATTGACATTTATTAGCCTGCGGACCCCCATTTGAAAAGATATGTCAGGGACCCCCATAAGAGAAGATATTTACAGCTCTATAGCAGTGATTCTCAAACATTTTAATTTCAAGGACCCCCTGTTTGACATGCATTAGGCTACGGACCCCCATTTAATGGCATTTCTATCTCTGGACCCCAATTTATATTGTAAAATCAATGTTAATTTAACTCTGAGAGTGTACAAATGGAACCAAATGGACCCGTTAGGGGTCAAAGTGCTCAGTGGCGTTTTGAAGCACCCGGAAGTAAGAATAGGAACCAATATGGAACCAATATGAACCAATGGATTGGATCCATGGGTCGTGACGCGTCGTGAGCATGCGCACAAAACGGGAGACGCACGAGCAGTAGCATTTAAGTGCATTCTCAGATTTGACCACCAGGCTTGGCCGCTTCACTGTTCTACCGTAATTCTGGGGGCTTGTGCCAACCTCCTGGACATCCCCAAGTCAAAGAAACTAACCTGGGGTGACAGGGCTTTCTCAGTTGCTGCCCCCTCCCTATGGAACTCACTCCAAGCTAAAACATTTTTACTGTTGTATTTACTGTCTTTTTTTTCTCTCTTCTGTTTGTGCCCTTTTAGTAATGTTTATATGTGCTCTTTTTTGTAATGTTGCTTGTTTTCTGTATGGGGACTACGGATGGAAATTAGCATTCTTGCTAAATCCGGTGTATTTACACTGCATTTTATGTGTGGTGTTCATTAGTATGCGCTGTCTCGTCCAAAATAAATGTAAAAAACGAAACAAAAAAAACATCAAAGCTGCCCCCACACTCGCCACAGGGTTTAAAACCACACTCAAACCCTTTTCAGACTTCCCTAACCAAAGCCAAGGAAGAACCTCTGCCCCAAACGTTTTATATTGACCTGTTATACCGCCACCAGGAGGCAGATTTTAGGCCTTGTTTGTGCCAGATTACATTTTCTGCCATAGTGTGTTTTCTTCAAAACACACTTTTTGCTACTACTCCAACAGATTGTGTCCAAAAATCACACAAATTGATATTATAATTTGTTTTGTTTTGTAAAGCGACTTTATTTAGAAAAGCGCTATAACAATTGCATGTATCATTATGTTCCTCCCACGCTTTGCCGGGAATGTGGCCGTATCACAACCACAAGGCTATGAAACAATGAATACATGAATTCATTACATCTAAAAAAAAGTTTACTTGGACTGTGCATGTTGTTGGAGTGAAAATGACTGTGATTGACTCAACTCCATCAATGCAGCTCGCACAATATAACAGCAGCACTTTGCCTGAGTCAGTCAAGTCAAGTTGAGTGAAAGTTTACTCAGTGTCAGGAGAGTAGCAAGGAAGATGACCTTCACATAATTCAGTAAGCAGGACAGAGAGAGAGAGAGAGAGAGAGAGAGAGAGAGAGAGAGAGAGAGAGAGAGAGAGAGAGAGAGAGAGAGAGAGAGAGAGAGAGAGAGAGAGAGAGAGAGAGAGAGAGAGAGAGAGAGAGAGAGAGAGAGAGAGAGAGAAGAAAGAAAGAAAGAAAGAAAGAAAGAAAGAAAGAAAGAAAGAAAGAAAGAAAGAAAGAAAGAGAGAGAGAGAGAGAGAGAGAGAGAGAGAGAGAAAAGGAAAGAAAGAAAGAAAGAAAGAGAGAGAGAGAGAGAGAGAGAGAGAGGGCGCAGCACAGGAGTATGAAAGAATGAACATTTCCTGAAATATCTGTCATATCTGTCATAATTTGTTCTCAATTTTATAAGACGTTAACATAAAATCCATTAGTCTATATAATTAACTATCAGGCCTGCTGCGGAATTGAACATAAGGCACTAGACGGATAAAAATTAGCTACTACCAAATGATAACCACGGGTTGAGGATTGATATTCATAACATTTACTGTGTGAGGTATGCAACAGAGAGAGAGAGAGAGAGAGAGAAGAGAACCGAGGAGTCTAAAGAGAGATGAATGGAGTGAGGGAGTGGGCAAAAGGGTAGAGGACAGGCACTGGAGGAGGAAGAGGGAAGGGGGGCAGCAGGCATATCTGACATCTGACAAAAGCAATTTGTCAAAGCTTTACCTTGAGCTGCCCATTCTCTCTGACTCCTTCTGCTATGACACACTCTTAAGCCCGATTCAAACTTACGCAAAGCGCTGTGAGCTTGTAGGTCGGCTGTTTCCGGGAGCATAAATTAGGCTTTACTGTCTCTCTCTTACACACTTCAGCAGCTATCCTCACTGACACATATACCAGATATCTGGAAAATGCTTACTGCTTAGGTAATAATAAATACGCATTACTAGAAAGGTGCGCCCAGTAGAATGCAAAAGTCTGCCAGGAGGTATGCCCTCTTTCCATCTTTCTCTCTGAACTAAGAGTAGTGTGGCATGTGATTCCCATGTTGTACATGGTATCCAGTGTTATGCAAGCTAAGCTTGTAAAGTGCTCACAACACATTGCATTGTGATGCGTTGTGAGCCTGTAGACCGGCTATTTTCAAATAACCAGTGTACATAGGTTTAAAGTAGTTGACTGATTGTGACGCTATAACATTTTGCTGGGGTCCTGCTCAAGGACCCCCGGACCCCACTTTAAGAACCACTGGTAGCTACCAGTTACAGTACACTACAGCGTCACTACACTGAAGCTGCCCCCCAGAGAAATGCAGCATACACTACATTAACATGGCAAAAGTACTTTACCAAAGCTATTTTTTTCCCCTTCCAACATTGAACCAACTTCATTCCAAGTCAATGCTATCTCAGTGATCAACAAAACTGTCAGTGCTGTGACTAGCCTACTCCAAAACCAACTTGGAAAGGACACAAAATAAAACAACGGTGTGGGTGTGCGTGCATGTCTGTGTGCATGTATGTGAGTGCAATTGTGTTTGTGTGGGTACCGGTATGCTCAATTTAGACTTGGACATCTGCAGGACTCTAAACTCTATAACTCAACCCAAACTAACAGTAGTAAAATAATAAACACCTGTTCCAAACAGCATTGCAACACTGTGGAGTTCCTCCGAAATTCATTAACATCCTCCAACATCTGTATGAGGATTCCAACTGCCAAATGATCTACAACGGAAAGCTTCTCCTCTATGGATCAGAGACATGGAGAGTGACCAAGATTACCACCAACAAACTCGAGACCTTTGTTAACAAATGCCTAAGACACATCCTGAACATCAGGTGGCCCGACAAACTATCAAACGCCAGCCTGTTGGAGAGAGCCAACCAAAACTCCATGCAGCCAGGCTGTGAAGAGGAGGAAGTGGGTGGATTGGACACAACCTCCACAAACCAGCTGACAACATCACAAGGCCTCTGAATCCATACAAGTTACAGGCTAGATGAAAAGCACACCAGGGTCAAACTGATGATGAGACACAATCTTTTTAAGATATTGTTTTTGTTTATGTTTTGGCCATATTCAATGAATGGTAGAATGTACTGGACATTTTTGGCAATATTAGCTGTAACTCACTGTATCATTAAAAGCCCTCTTCCATGCTAAAATTCAAGTTCAGTAGCTATTGATACACTAATGTGTTCATTTGAAAGGCTTGTATTAGAGTAATTGTAATTTTAGATAAAATAAACAGCGTTGGGACTTTCAAAAGGGGGGATAACCTAGTTGTATCTAACAACTTTAAAGTCTCTGTTTAAACATGAATGGCAGTGAATTACATTTACAAATGTAAGCTGAGATCCACCAAAACACACACTGTCACTTACACAATAGACATACGGTTTATTGAAGACAGGGGGAATCTCTGCTAATGAAGTCAACATTAGACTGGTATGGCCCTTTAAAGGAGATGTTATTTAAGTAATGCCAGGTCTGCGGGATTTGCAGAGGGACTAAAATGGCCATTAAATTAAAAGGATGGTACAATAAATAAAACAACGTGGCTTGGCATGGTGATAGAAGCACAAATCAAACCATGCTGGCAGCTTTTAATTTGGTGTCTGAGCGCTCATCAGTGGATTATTAAAATATGGGAAGCTGCTGCCCCACCTGCTGCACTGAACTTACAGTATTGTGTATGTGGGTGTGCGTGTCCATGTCCGTGTCCGTGTCTGTGTGTCCGTGTGTGTGTGTGTGTGTGTGTGTGTGTGTGTGTGTGTGTGTGTGTGTGTGTGTGTGTGTCCATAACAGTAACTGATAATTAATGACTGTTGGATTAATCTAAATAAATGTTTTGAAATATCTTTATATATCTTTGGCATAATTTTCCCACTGCCTCTGTCTCTGTCTCTCTGTCATCTGATCTCTGGGTTTTTCATTGTTCGGGGGGAATCACACTTCTAAGTGATGATAAAATATGCAAATAAGCAGTCATAAAATAGAATATCTGGGATCTGAAACCGACACATGGTGACGACGTCTAGTTAGCGAACCAGCAATGGAGTCAGTCTATATGCAGGAGTAATAAGTATAGCTGTCACTTCCTGTAGGACACAGTACCCCATGTCTATTTTTGGGGCCATTGAGAGTATCGAGTCTGTGTCCATGTCCTGATTATACCGTATGCCTGTCTCAAAAAAGAAAAATACAACTTAAAGTGGGATGCCACTAAGAACTGTAATTGTTCCTGTATAGATTGCTCAATCTGACAGTGCACAATGTATATAAGCAGACATGGTCATGCCTCATTTTTGCAAATTTGTTTTAATGTGATATTGGTGTTAGTACTGTTGCTATAGAATAAAATACGGTAATAAAGGTAACTATAGCTAATTTCTGGTATCTGCACGTTAAACTTTTCCCCCCTCTCCCTGTTACGCTGATGTTGCTACTACCGAGGCTTCTCATCTTAGTTTTTTTCATTGTTATTGCTATGTTCTGGCTCAGTATTTTGGCAAATCTCACATTGCATTTTGATGTTTGTACCTGTATATGCGATAGGATATGAGTACTGACATCTTCTAGATCCTTCTATGTCTGCTTTAACAGTATGCAAGTCTCTTTCTCGGCTTATACAATATGTCCTGTTGGTCTCTTTCTCTGCTAATGTATGTACGTCTCTTTCTCTGCTTATACAGTGTGCAAGACACTTTCTCTGCTTATACAGTAGGCATATATCTGTTTCTGCTTATACAGAATGCATGTATCTTTCTCTGCTTATACAGAATGCATGTATCTTTCTCTGCTTATACAGAATGCATGTATATGTCTCTGCTTATACAGAATGCATGTATCTTTCTCTGCTTATACAGAATGCATGTATCTTTTTCTGCTTATACAGAATACATGTATCTTTCTCTGCTTATACAGAATGCATGTATCTTTTTCTGCTTATACAGAATGCATGTATCTTTCTCTGCTTATACAGTATAGATGTATCTTTCTCTGCTTATACTTGAATATTGAATATATTTGAATGCATGTATCTTTCTATGCGCATGTATCTTTCTCTGTTTATCCAGTGTGACTCTTTCTCTTCCTTATACAGTACGTATCTTTTTCTCTGGTTACACAGTGTGCATCTCTTTCTCTGGTTATAATGGAGAACGCCAACCTCATTGACCTCTTGTAATTCAGTTGCACGAGTCTATAGGCTTTACAGAGGCCATACTGTATACTTTATCTTCTTCATTACAATGGATAGTTAGAATTCACTAAATATTGTACATACCCCAGTTCTGTCCCTTTTAGATGGGTTTAGACCATAAAATCTCCAGATCAAAACTTCTCTGATGATATCCTTTAATATTTCATGCTTTTAACATCAAATGGCAAAATTCACACTTTCTGCATACTGAATATCACGACAGGAGTAGGTGAAGGAGAGAGAAGGGTGGAGGCAGAAGACTTTTCTCTCCAATTGCCACTGACCTTCTTACTAAAGCAACGTGCACAAGCAATCTCTTATGTAACCATAATATCAGTAACACAGCTGGGATTCATTCTGAACACGAACAGTGTCTCATTAAGAATACACTCGAGAAGGCATGGACACAACCCCAAAAATAAAAACAAATAAGACAGAAGGACAATCTTAATGTGGGCAAATATAAAACACGCACAAATGCATGGATGTACTGAGTTTGCCTTCTAGCAGTGTGCTAGCCTTCTAGCAGTGTGCATCATCGGTCTGGTGGTTTGTAGAATTAGCTTTGCACGCACGCGCACACACACACGGCTAGCTTCCTATAGAACCAAAACCAAAGGGAACTCGTTAGTACAGGTACATCTGAACTAACGTCTGGTGGTTTGTAAGTTTGCACACACACACACACACACACACACACGGCTAGCCTCCTACAGAACCAAAACCAAAGGGAACACGTTAGTACAGCTACATCGCAGACAGTCGATGTGCCTCAGGATTATTTTACTTTTTTATAATATACTGTATAGAACAATATATTCTGACGCTGGGGAAAGACTATCATACTGAGAATATCAACAATAGTCAATACTGTTTTTTTGGGGGGGTTTTACAAAGACACCAAGTAGGTGTATCATAGGCTAATTCTGGAAAAAACACTGCTGGCTGAGGGGTCCCTTTCAAATGGTGTATATTTTTAAATGCCACAGTAAGGGTTTGACGGTAGCGCTCTTTTAAACACTGTGGTCCGAGGGTGACCATTCACGCTACAGAGTGAGAGTTACAGTACTGATACACTTGTGATTGCTTGTTGTGACTACTACAAGCACAACCACAAAAACAGTTTCTCCCTGCATTGGTCTAGGCATATTCTATGCTTATAGTGCTAAAATGTATGAACTACAATTATTATTACACAGACTCCTCAAGTATTTGAACATTAAAGGCATGCACTTCCTTTGTGTGAAAACAATGTAACTTATCTATGTTTCTCACTTCACTGAAATCAACTTTCACTGGGCTTTTATGAGCTCAATAAGTTTCCTGGCCACCATGGGGCCCCATAATGATATGCATAACAAATGCATAGAGGACTGCAAAAAACATTTAATGAGCCTGGGTCGAAAAGTAACAAACCAGAGAGAGAGAAAGAGAGAGAGAGCATGGTGGAATATGATTTGTTGTTGAACCCACTAGATATTGAACAACACTTGCAGGGCTCACAGCCAGGGACAGAAATGGCATCACATCACATCAGGGACACAGCCCCATCAGTCACAGTCAACGACCACAACCCCCCTCAATAATACACCACACTGCGGTGCCCCATACGGGTGGGGCCAACAACACACTCATGACCACTGGGATCTGTAATCAGAGGATAATTTTAATACATTTGACCCTCGCCCCCTCTCTCTCTCTCTCTCTCTCTCTCTCTCTCTCTCTCTCTCTCTCTCTCTCTCTCTCTCTCTCTCTCTCTCTCTCTCTCTCTCTCTCTCTCTCTCTCTCTCTCTCTCTCTCTCTCTCTCTCTCTCTCTCTCTCTCTCTCTCTCTCTCTCTCTCTCTCTCCCCCTCCCTCCACAGTCTTTTAACCTCTGTTCGATCCTCTGTAACCTCTCTCCTTTCCACAATTACTTCTTTCAATCTCTTTCTGAACCATCTTGTCCACCCTCCCCTCTGAGTTTTGGAACAGCTTTCAGTTGCCGTCTCCATCAGTAATGCATCTGGAAGGGAGGTGCTCTCAGTGACAAACGACTGCACAAATAACTCTGATGGACTAAAAACAAGGTCTCAGCCAGCCTCTCTCTCTTCAGGTCCCTCCGTGTGAATGTCTTTCTGTCTTTCCGCAATGTCTCTCGCCCTCTTTTTCTGCCCGTTTATCTCCATAGCTCCTTGCCAGGGACAGCTATGTGGTCATCAATCTAGCCCACCCATCTTGTCCAGCAGCCAGCACTTCATCCTAGAGACCGTTCTTCACTTGTTGTCAGACACAATTACAATTACATACTGTACCATTATATGACAGCTTTGTTCCCAAAAGAGATCAACTCTCCAGAAAAAGATAATCACAATTTTGAAATCGATGCTGTCATTGATTTAAGAAAAGGCTGACATTTTGAGCTGACATGATCAGCTCAAAATAGCACAAATTATTGAATTAATATGCATCATATATTTAGTGGAAGGTTAAACTGGTTTGGGGGCTAGCTACCCATTTCATTTGGGGGAAAGGTCAATAATAACTGACCATGACCTTGCTGGCCCTGTCGTGGAAGTCAAGTTACATAATTATGGATCTCTCTCTCTCTCTCTCTCTGTCCACACATCTACGCACAAACATATGTGTGCAGATAGATCAGCATGATAACATACATGCACACATGCATGCATCACATATTTATACCTTTTTCGTAAACATCATTATTCATGCAAATTGCTGTTTCTCACACACACACACACACACACACACACACACACACACACACACACACACACACACACACACAGGCTCGATTCACCCAAAGCCTTTCACCGCCTCTCTGTCACGCCTCCAGCCAAATTAGATTGTGATTGCTCTTTCTGAGGTCACTTTTAATTAAACTGAGATGAGAACATGACACGTGGGATTAAGCATCATCCTAACTCTTCAAATTATGAATTCATAACTGCCACTACAGCCTATTGCTTTCAACCATGACCTCCATACTATTTCTGTATAGGAGGGGGAAAAGAAAAAGAGAAAGAAACTGATTGCCTCCAACCATGATGGAGATACTGTATGGAAAGAGAAAGATGGAGGAGGAAGGAGAATGAACAGAGTGAGGAAACCAACAGAGAGAGAGAGAGAGAGAGAGAGAGAGAGAGAGAGAGAGAGAGAGAGAGAGAGAGAGAGAGAGAGAGAGAGAGAGAGATGAGCAGGGAAGGGAAGGGAATGGATAAGACTGAAGAGAGTGGGACCGAGGAGAATAGCTTCTTATCTACAGTGTGAATTTGCACAAGTGTCATGTTCAAGGCCTTTGTGAATAATACATGAGACTAGTGAGGAAGTCGCTCCATATTTCAATTGATCTGGCTAATTGGTATAGATGCCAAGAAATAACTTGAGTCAGCCAAAAGGCCATGGCCGATTATCATGGGCTCAGAAAACATAATTAATGTATGTATGACTGAGATATGTGTGTGTATATATATATATAATATATATATATATAATATATATATATATATATATATATATATATATATATATGTATTTAAAGCTCCAATTAACACAAAAAAACCTGGGTTGTTAATCCTAATACGTCCTAAACGTCTGCATGGGAGAATTGCTGATGTGGTTCAAATAGATATGTAATGTATATATATATTTACAGCTGTCTAGAAGAAGGTCTCTGTGTGTTTGTGTGTGTGTCTGCGGCTAAACCCTGCAAACCACTGGAATGCTCATTGCCAAATGCACACTGCCAGCAGGCAAGGAAGTACTTGATAGTACATAGTAGATCCACTGTCTGTCCATGTTCATGAGCTAGACCGCTGTCATCAATGTGACATCAGTAACATGACATGATATCCACAGGTAAGTGGGGAGGCGGTAGCTGAGTGGGTAGAGACTCCACCTGGGAAACAGAAGGTCCCCTGTGCAGTGTGCACGTCCCAGCTCCTGTCTATGTGTCATCGTGTTCCTGAGCAAGACACTTAACCCCTAACTGCTCCCAGAGGTGCTGCCCCTGCAGCGCCCACCTCCCCTGATACTTATAATGGGTTAAATGCAGAGTCATTATTTTGCTGTACATGCAAATATACAGTGGGAAAAAAAACGCAAAGGCGTGTGGACCAAATTATTATTAAGCCACGCTGTTATTAGACCCTGACGTGTTTGCTAAAGCCAGGTCCATTAATATTAAAGAACATTCCCTAAAGTCCCCCATTGCCAGAGAGGAAAGACATTTTCCACTTCCCCAATACATGGTGTCACACAGGTGGACAGGTGAAAAGGGGAAGAAATACATTTCCCATACCTCTAGGATGTTTGAGGATAATTTTCTGCATTAAGTAGACTGCAGTTATCAGTATACAGATTGAATCTTTAGTTTAGACAAACACGCAGGAGTCTTAAGTACAGTGTTATTTGCACATAAAGTGAGTACAGCATTGTTCTAGGTTTACTCCTTTGAAAGCATTTACTCTCAGGCTCTCAGATAATGAGTCTACTACTATATAGTCTATTGTGTATGAGGGTATACTTAGTATTCCAGACCACACGTACATAGATGCATTCACTATAGGTAATGAATTATAACAACAGCCATCATAGCTTTGAGGAGGTTCTCTAATAATAGATTATAAATCTTACCCAAAGGCAAACATTCAACATTGAACCACAACACTCATGGTACTGTTCCTATAAGAATACGCAATATCAAAGTTTGTGGGTACACTGCGTTTGTATCTGTGGCTATACTGTGTTAAGGACTGTTAATTAAAATAATAATAACAATAATCATTATTATTATTTAATATTCACACACACACACACACACACACACACACACACACACACACACACACACACACACACACACACACACACACACACACACACACAACACACACACACACACACACACACACACACACACACACACACACAATTCCCATTGCATTCATTTCTTTAAATTTCAATTCAATTTATGAATCTGTTCATTCAGAATAATGTATCTGTATCCGGTTACATTGGCACAGTAAGGATTTTCACTGTGTAGTTACTGGCAGCATCACAGTATGCTGCTGTTGATACAGTACATGCTGCTTCACACAACGTTTTCAACTGGAAGAAGTGTCAACTTGTCTGTACCGTGTTACCATGGTTACAGGCATGATATCGTGAGATGGCCTGAGGAAATGCACATCATTTACCTGTTCAAACACAGTAATTAACTGTATGAGCAACATTGCAATGTGCTGTATGCCTCTACACATGTAGTTATACATGCATACGTGCTTCAGTGAGATATGCCTCAGTTATATTTAGTTTGGTGTGGGTGTCTCGCACCGAAAATAGACGATCTACAAGCTTCACAGCGCGTCGTGATAGATTAGATCGGCACCATCCAAGCATAAATCCGACATTAGTGTTTGTGTGTGTACAGTGTTCACATGTGTGTATGTGTGTGCGTACAGTATATATCAGAACACCCACACGGCACTGCAATGTGTTGTGTGTCCCTATAGCTACATGAATGCCTGTTAAGTCCATGTTAGGGGGCAATGACACCGAGATGAGTCATTAGAAACTCATCGCCAGTAACACCCATTGTTCTCCTATGGTAGAGCGTGCCTGGTGTGTGCTCCTCTCGTGCCCTGAGTGTCGCATTTTTCTAGCGTTTTCTAGACGCACATCAAAGTTCAAATACTCTTAAACTCTAAGCACAGAGTTGCACTGCTCAGCGCTAATTAATGTCAACCCCCTTGGCCCAGGCAGCCAATCAAATCAAGCGAGAGGACGGTTTTAGTACTTTACCACTTCCTGGCATTTTATTAAAAGAATATATTATTATTGGATGGTAGAGTATAGAGACAGGACACGGAGTGACATGCAGCAAGGCTGTCGCCGGGCTGTCATCAGAGCCTACGCCTTCACAACTCAGCTAGTGGTATCCCGTGGCTTCCTATGGTGATGCCAGTAGTGTAGTAACTTATTGTATGTACGAACAGAGGGACAATGGCAAATGCAGACGAAAGGTTTATATTATATTATATAAGTACTGTACACGATGATACTTATACAATAGCACAGCAATGGCAAGAGCTTCACGTCTGCCTGAATCCCTTTAATCATATCATATCATATCGTATCATATCACTGTGTTGCGCATAGATACCCCACTCCACATGCACGCCATGCTGTTTTGCCCGAAGTGTTTTGCCAAGGTGTTTCTGAAGCGTCTGCGCCTGCAGTGATGCGTCTCGGTGTGATGGGCCCCTTTAGTGTGTGTGTGTGTGTGTGCATGTGTGTGTGCGTGCGTGTGTATGCGTGCATGTGTATGAATGTGTGTGTGTGTGTGTGTGTGTGTGTGTGTGTGTGTGTGTGTGTGTGTGTGTGTGTGTGTGTGTGTGTGTGTGTGTGGGTGTGTGGGTGGGTGTGTGGGTGTGTGGGTGTGTGTGTGTGGTGTGTGTGTGTGTGCGTGTGCGTGCATGAACTCATAAAAGCTCTCCTCCATACCTCAGTGATAAAAGCCTTGGCAGTAGCGGGGCTCATGACAGCACGGCCCTGCGCAGTGTGTCTCTGTAGCGGTGCAGCTCCTCCACCCGCATGGTTCTGACAGGCTGGTGATCATCATGTTGATGTTGGACTCCACCTTCTGCAGCGACACATCCATTCCCTGCTGAGAGGTCCGGTCCAGGAAGTCTTCGATGCCGCGGATATCTGGGAAGTAGACACAGAGATGTTACAGTTCACTGACTGGGGCTGGGGCGGGGTGGTGAGGGAGTGGTTTGAGGTGGCTTACGCTAATATTCATCGGCAGCACAGTTGATGTTTTCGGAGGTTTGACATACTGTAGCATATCGTTGCTGTCGGGCAGAAGTTAATACTTTTCATTGGTTCAATATTTATGAAAATCCACAGACACGCTTTCGCTAAAACAGCGAAAGTGGGCCTTTAATACTCAACAAAAAGTATGCATTATTCATTTTCCTAGGATGGCAGGGGGTTGGCCAAAACGGGGGGAAGGGAAATGAGTGCTTGTTTTGGATAACGCAATGTGCCCACCATAGCTACCCTACTTGGACATTGATGTGTAAGACCATCGGCTGCTCAGCGCGGGCACTTACTCACTTAGTAGCTTGCTGGGACACGCCTCATGAATCTCAAGGCCTTCTGTTGGCATACCTGGCCTTCTGTTCAAGTAATATAAAAGGTAATGTATTGTTGTAAAATTTTGCACTGCACAAGATGTTGAGTGAACCAAAAACAGGTGGTCAGATGAATGCACTTGTACACGTGTCATGAAGCAGAACAGTGGCAACTTTGGCATTAGTATGAAACACAGGATGTTATAAACAGATATAGCTTATTGTTAGGCTCTGGCAACTGCCAGGGCAAAGGTTTCAATTTCTACTGCGTCCACCCACTTTGATAAGATGTGTTGGTGATGGTAGAGTACGCAAGACAGTTTCATCTTTCTTGTGTATCAAAAAGGCAGGTAGGTACCGTTGGCGTCCAGATGCTGATGGCAAAAGCGACCTTTTGTCCTATGTGGAATGTGAATGTTCTCGACTCAACGTGGAAACTGAACAACAAGGCAAGCACACTGAAAGCAGCAGCCTTGAGCCCCATGAGGCATTAGCCGAGCAAGTGCCCGCGTTGAGCTGTCAACTCAGCGCTGACCGAGTTGCATAGAGAGGGAGTGAATCGGTTTTAATTTATTTCGAAATTGCACACGGTCCGTTTCCATGACTTGACAACATCCACATTCTGTCGATAACGCACAGTAAGATGCAAAAAAGTGTCAGCTTTTGAATGGAAATATTAACTGCCCAAGGGTCATTATGTGAGTCCTAGACATTAGAACAGACTGCAAAGAAAGACTGCTGCAATGATCTCTATTAAAAACAAACCTCAAGACGCTAGTAACAGAGTTTCCAATATCTGGGCCGTTCTGTTCTTAATGAGCTACACCGCAGGTCAAGGTAATCCTAATTAATGTACTATGGTTGACGCAGTCCGCTAATGATGTATGAGTGTGTGTGTGTGTGTGTGTGTGTGTGTGTGTGTGTGTGTGTGTGTGTGTGTGTGTGTGTGTGTGTGTGTGTGTGTGTGTGTGTGTGTGTGTGTGTGTCAGTGAGTGTGTGTGTGTGTGTGTGTGTGTGTGTGTGTGTGTGTGTGTGTGTGTGTGTGTGTGTGTGTGTGTGTGTGTGTGTGTTTGAGTATGTAGGTATGTAAAGCAGGCACTTAATGGTCTATTTGATGGCAACAGATGACATTGTCGTCATTGTCACTGTCATTGTTAAGCAATTAAATAGATTGATTAGAGTTTGTCAAGGGCCAGGGCACTCACAGGGGCAATGGCGTGACAATGTTGAACACAAAATTGGGGGGCTATAATGACGTAAAAAGGAAAGACAGCGCAGAGAGAAACATAATGCCAACAGCAGCAGTGGTGCATGGAGAGACAAAAACACATGCGAACAGAATGATGCTGCTGAACATAACATTGTTAGATGGGTTATGAGTTCAAAAGGTGAATGGAAGTTCACCAAGACACATTAGAGTAAGAGTGTGTGTGTGTGTGTGTGTGTGTGTGTGTGTGTGTGTGTGTGTGTGTGTGTGTGTGTGTGTGTGTGTGTGTGGAGGACGCCAAATCATTACCCTTTCCCTGATTGAAGAAATTAACAGGAAGTCAGGGAGCAGAAACAGGAAATACACTGCAGACACCAACACAACACAACAGAGAGCGCAACACAACAGCTTGTCTCTCTCTCGCTATACTTCTGGACACACACACACACACACACACACACACACACACACACACACACACACACACACACACACACACACACACACACACACACACACACACACACACACACACACCCACACACACACACACACACACACACACACACACACACACACACACACACACACACACACACACACAAATGCCTCTTATTCAAAACTGCCTTGTAAACAGATTTGGGCACTGCACAGCTGTCGTCCTCTGGACCTATGGGCATCTGTACGTGTGTGTGTGTGTGTGTGTGTGTGTGTGTGTGTGTGTGTGTGTGTGTGTGTGTGTGTGTGTGTCTGTGTGTCTGTGTGTCTGTGTGTCTGTGTGTGTGTAAAGATGAGTGTATGTGCCAATTTGAGCTGTTCATTAAATCTCACATTATGGCCCTATAAAGCCAGGGCATAATGTTCCTGTCCCCACCTCACCTCTCTGCTCTGGCGTATTTAACGCTAACTTTACTTAACACCGTGTGCTGCTGAGTTTTAAGGGTGTGACATACGCGTGTGTGTGTGTGTGTGTGTGTGTGTGTGTGTGTGTGTGTGTGTGTGTGTGTGTGTGCGCGCGCGTACGTGTGTGCCTGAAGGTGAGAAGGAGACAGGAGCGAGCAGAGATGATGAGATGGCATCTTAACCAAACAAGGCTGCTTCCAATCTGTCCACGAAGCTCAAAACAGGATGAGTCTAATTACAATCAAAGTTATTGCAGCCACCACCCTCCACATCATCACTGAGATTAGAGTAACTTGCAATGAACAACACACACCAGCTGTTAACTGCATGCACCCTAGCATCCCTATTCTGGGCATGTCACAATAGGTGTATATTTGCAGAAAATTTGCCAAAAACAGCTAATATACAAGACGTGTTGTGAGCTTGTATATTATGTATTTTTGTGTGTTTCGTCTTTGTGAACTTGTATATTGGCTATTTTCGATGACGATATTTGGTGTAAAGGGACAAAATGGGGGGACCAAGTATAGACCCCTGGAGGACACCGAGCAAAGAAGCAAACTTACTAGATAAAACACAGACGAAAAAGTTTGGGGGCTTGCACACAAACATATGTCGATGCATACACATGCATTGACGCGCATGCACCGAATTTGCACCCAGTGTCTGTATAAAAACCTGGGCTCACAGTCCATCATTGTCTTGTTCACTCAACACACAACTCAACACACATGGAAACATCTACACACATACACAAACACACACCATATATTTACGGTATACTAGTGTAAGCAGACAGTGTTTTTTGTTGAGGTTATAGTGTATAAATCATTGTGAAGCACACCGTGCTAAGAATCAACGGTGCCAAGCTAGATCAACAATTTATAACAGTTGATTTATAACCTCTGCAGTGAGAAACCTTTGTAAATCATGGAATCAAAAGCCTTTGTCAACAAAGCGAGCTGTAAACCCGAGGAGCATCGCAGCTTGCATTTTATTGTCGTGCTTGTTCTACAGATTAATTCTTGACTGCCCCATTTTCTCTTTTCATCCTCTGCACCATCAGTCTGTTTGTATGGCTGTCGATCTGTCTGCATTTGAGTCTTGTTTCCATTTCTGTTCGTATTTTTTCTTTCTTTTGTATCTGGAAGAGGCAGGCAGGTGTCTTTGTGTCCCTATACCTGTCCGTCCGTCCGTCCGTCCGTCTGCCTGTCTTTGTATTTACCTTTCTGTTTGCCTGCTGATTGACTGGGGAGTTGGCATGGTTTCATTTGCCATGGTAAATCCTTTAGCCACCATGGCTCCTGGTGCTAATTGTTGTACAGTATGTCTAATGCTTTAAAGATGCTCCACAAACACTGCTCCATTAAATGACTGTAGAAAACGACTCCATATAGACCCCTTAACAGACGACGTCACACTGATAAGAACCAGAATGCGTGCAACCAGTATGCGTGCAATGAAACCCATTCTATCAGGTATCGCTAGGACGCGCCTCACTAGCCAACACAGAAGAGGGGGTTGGGGTGTGCTGAAACCAGCGCACCCCGAAACAACAGGTTGGGAATTGATTGCGTGAAACAATCACCTGTGCGTCTCAATGTTAGTAAACAAATAATTGGTCTATACAGTATCTCAGACTCAGACAAACTATTGAATAATAGTATCTAACCTGTACAACATTAATTGATGTACACATTAAATGTGATAAGAAATCCAGCTGTTTGTAATGCAATAATGCACTCTATGAACCTAACTAATGCATTATGGGTTTAACAGGTCAAATCTATCTGATACATTATAACATTTCAGGGTGAATATCTTGACAGCATGAAATGTAATGGAACATAGGAGGTCATAGAAAATGGGACTTCACCGAACCACACACAATTTCAATAAATAAAATATATAATAAAAAAATAATAATAAAATAAAACAAATGACACTATCCACAACTGTGACATCCACAATGCTGTACATGAGCTTTTATAACCACCATTAAAGAGTAATGAAGTGAAGAGTAAGAGTGATTCTAAATCAAAAGCTTCCTCACATCCTCATCATGTGGTTTAGTTCCAAAGGACCACCTCCAAAATGTTGAGTGGGTTGACTGGCTGCTGACTGCCCTCAATTACGGAATTCCAACACCATGGAGAGGTCTAGAGTGGGATACCGACCTTGCACAGGCAAGCAGGCAGGAAGGGGGCCATCTGTTTGAGGAAACTTCATCTGGGAGATGGTGCTGGTCTATTAAGACTATAAACACCCGCCATCTCAACAGTTTCTTTCCAAGAAACTAAGGACACCAATGTTGGTCAGTTCACATCAATCAACCAGCTCCGCTATATGGCCCCTTATATCCTATCAGGACAATCAGGACAAATCCAGAACAAATACAGAGGTCGGGCATTGGACACATAGGAAGGCGGGGTCAAATTAATATATTGTAAGCAATGCAGGCACTTTTATGCACGTAATATTTCCCCCCCTCAACCTACATTGCATCATTAGCTCTATCTTTGTGGTCCTTCACCTCTTGGCACAATGCGTTGACTGTCACTTATGGTGTGCACTGTGCACCATGCACTCTGTGACAGAAGCAGTGTGGGCATGGCACAATAACAACATATAATCAGAAGCCTAATGGTCTATAAATGTACTGATATATTTAGTTGTTAATATGATGTAATACGGCAATACATTTTGCATAAAGAATAAGACAATTCCCAGTTGAAGCCAAGTTAACTTGTTTCTTTTGTTTAAACCAAAGACTAAATTCAGGGGGAATAAAATATGAATGCCACTATGTTTGTGGAAACAGTCTTGGGTACACATGTTTTGTGAATGAGGTTGAATGTGTTGGCATTACTACTCCGTTTATTTTTTTAAATTAATGTTTAGGTCAACAATGTTGACCTCAACCTCAGCCTTGTTGCAATTACTCTGAAATGTGAAGAAAACATTTTTTTCTTGGCAGCAGAAATATGGCAGCAGAAAATGCATTACATGATGCACTCGCAGTATAAAACAAACAGTAAAAAAAAAGAAAAGTACAGTAGACCAGTTGGGTGATAAACTTCTCTCTGCCCATTCCTACACTGCCATCCATCCTCCAAGCACTTGGCTCACAGGGAAAAGCTGCGAGCTAATGTATTGTAGCCGCTGACAGCACACAGGGATTTCACCTGCGTGTTCTCCGGCTCAGCGCTGCTCTGTCTGTGTTCAAAAACCTACCCTTGTCTCCTCACCTGCTTGCCTTCCCCGCATCCCCTTTCCCCTGGCTTTCCTTTTGAAACATGGCCCTGTCTACCTGCTGCGAGCTTCCTCCCCCCCTCCCTCTGCCCCAGCTTTCAAACACTCCCTCTTTAGATATCTTCCCTTTCCTCTCTCTCCTTCTCTCTCTCTCTCTCTCTCTCTCTCTTTCTCCTGCTTGACTTGCAAAACCTCCCTCTGTTGTAAAACTTCCCCGGCTTTCTCTGCATGTCATCCGGTACCTGTCTCTTTCTGTACACCTGTCTCTTGTTTTGGCTTCTTCCCCATCCTGCCTCCTCCACCCAAGCGCCCATCTGTCTACCCGACCCGACCGTAACCCACCCAACCTGCCTTGCCTCCTGCTCAACTCCCCTGCTATTCCCTGTTGACTTCATCATTTCTACCCTTTAGCAGCGGCAGTGGCACAGGAGGTAGAGCAGCCGCCTGGGAGCCGGAAAGGTTTCCGGTTCAATCCTCGGCTCCTTCTGGCTTAACGCCTGAGTGTCCTTCAGCAAGACACTGAGTCGCTAACTGCCCCCGATGAGTAGGGATGGAGCTCGAAAACCGAGCCCACTATAAACTCGGGCTTGAATTTATCGAGACTCGGGTATCGATAAGCTTTAGGCTTGTCGAGCCTGTTATCGAGTGGCCCATGACGTCATGTCTAAACTATCAAAACAAGAGGCGATCAAGAAATAAATCTAATCACCCACACTGGCACCAACATGTTGGTCTAAAAGTGTATTGATAGCTGCAAGTTGTGCCAAACAGCGCTGCCCGGGGAAACAAGGAAGAGGAATTTTATTGGCTTACTACATCACTATTTTAAGGGGGCTGTAAGCGTCCATTTGGTTCCATTTCTACACTCGGGTGGTTGCGTCGTTGTTGTGTTTACATGTGCGGCGCCGGTGCAGAGGTGAAACAATGGCGTTAACGAGTGAAACGCTCAAAAGTTTCACTCGTCCTCTTCTACCCAAGGTAGCAAGTCTCCGTTGACAATTTTAATAATCCAATTGATAATAATCCGTTTGGGATCTCCCTGTGAATGAATAACTAGTGTCGCCTGGCGTGTCCGTCTTCTCAGTCTATCGTTGCCGAAAATGGCAGATTTACAAGCTCACAACGTGGTGCGAACAGACGCAGTGTGAGCTTGGAGATCGGCTGTGTTTGGTGCGTGACACCGTCGTACGATGAAATATAAATTACGCTTTTAAAGTGACAGTACACACATTAACCGTTTCTTCAATATTATTTTCCAAAAGTAAAAAGGTCACTTGCCTTCTGTCTGTGAGAAAAGTACTGTATTTGAAGGCCCTAGTAAAATGTAGTGCGAGTGATATATTTTGGTTAAAACAAAGGAGGAGATTTTATAGTAATTATTACAGTAGCCTACTATTCATAATATAAAGCCATTTAACACTTATTGCACATTATATGAATGTTTTTTTTTAATGATAGGCAAAAACATTTTTTACTTTTGTCATCTTCATTTAATTTTAGACAGTGGTGGTCAGCCACAAACTCACAGTCACAACTGGCCAATAAAAAAAGATTCCGGTTCTGTTCAGACTTTTTTCTTAATAATAGAAAAAGATCAATAGTGGGCTCGATAAAAGCTCGGCTCAATAAGCAGGCTCGATAAGGTGCTCATTATCAATAAAAATGAACAAGCTCCATCCCTACCGATGAGTAGGTTGGTGCCTTGCATGGTTGCCTCCGCTGTCGGTGTGTGAATGTGCACCACATTAGCATGTAATGATGTGTAACGCTGTTTCTGTGCTGTTGTGGTGTGTGTGAAAGGGTGAATGTGAAGTGCATTGTAAAGCTCTTTGAGTGGCTGAAAAGAATAGAAAGGCACTATAGTACATAAATGCAGTCCATTTATCATACTCTTCTACCCCTCCCTCTCACCTCCTCCTTCCTCCCACGCTCTTGTATTCCCTTTCTATTATATAATTTCCTCCTTCATTCAGAGGTCAGTCCCAAGTCTCAAGTTTTCACATACTATAGTTTGGGTGTGCACATCCCCCGGTATGGGCTAGTACGGTTGAATGAAGCTTCTTAGCCTCTCTAGAGGTATACATCTGGCTTGTCTGTGGTCAAATATGTAAAATTGATAGCAAGATCATTAATATTGAACAATTCTACACCAAGTTGCTCCCAAAATAGTATTAACGGGTGGCCATCTTGGAAATGTGGCAGCCATCTTGATTTTTGAGTGGCTAATGGGTTTTATCATAAGAACCCTAAGGAGTCTGCCTCACCACAAGCAGAGTAGTTGCTGTGCAAATTTTGGCACTTGTTTCCACTTGTGAAAGATTTTAGTGCAAACATGCAATTATCCGCTACACTATGAGGGGAGAAGTGTGCACTGCAGACGCATCTGTAGTTTTGTCGAAAGTCTGAGCCAATATCCTTTTTCTGGTTACTTCCTCTATTGTCACCATTGTGTTGCCCATACAAAGTGTCTATTCCAGGTCATTTTTACATAACTTTGTGAAGTTGATGTTGCTTTTGATAGTATGACTTTTAATACTTTATATCTTGTTTATATAATCGTGTAGGACATTAGTTTCCAGCAGCCAGAGGGTCATGTTCAGTGCTTTCATACTTTAGATATGGTCTAGCCAAGCTCTGTAGCCATGATATGAGAGGAGAATGAAACTACTTATGAATTATGTTTCGTTCAGAGAATAAGAGATAAGTTGTTTACCACAAGGTATAATAGCATCTCTCACCATCCGCTCTTTGTCGTTCTATGCTATGCGCCATGGCATATAGAATTTAATCATCTGATTTCACAATCAGATGGACATAGACAGCCTTTTCAGGTAGTGTATTCATCCTTCAGCGGAGCAGAATATCATCATTCCAACCCCACCATTACAGCTTTGTCCATGTTTCTGTAATTTACTTGTGTTTTGCAAGGTCACCAGGATGCCAAAATATGTTCTGGTTGTGAGGAATAGGTGTCTATTGTCAGTTATCACATAAAAAAAATCACACCCTGTGTGAAGGAAGCGGTGCCTTTGGGGCGGGGCTTAACTCATTTCAGTTCGTACCTATTGGTGGTCTGAGTCCACTTACCAAATTTTTACTTGGTAGCATGCTGCAAACTGGAATGGTGGCTGTTTAAAGCCCAGCCAATGGGCACACAGATGGGGCGGGGCTTAAGTAATTACAGTTCGTCCCTATTGGTGGTTTTAGTCCATGTGCAAAATTTGTACTCCGTAGCATGATGCGAACTTGAGTTATGGCTGTTTAAAGGCCAGCCAATGGGAAGACAGAGGGGGCGGGGCTTCAGCAATTCATGCTCGTCCCTATTGGTGGTCTAAGTCCACATACCAAATTTGGACTTGGTGGCATGCTGCAAACTGGAGTTATAGCTGTTTAAAATCCCGTGCTCATCCCGTGCTCATGCGGGCGGACGGACATAACATACGCTGGGGGTCCCTGGACAGAGGGGGCGGGGCTTCAGCAATTCATGCTCATCCCTATTGGTGGTCTAAGTCCACATACTGAATTTGGACTTGGTGGCATGCTGGAAACTGGAGTTATAGCTGTTTAAAATCCCATGCTCATCCCGTGCTCATACGCTGGGGGTCCCTGGACCCCTCTTTGATAACCAGTGGCACGTGTGGCCAATGAGAGGAGAGATGGCATAGGCAATCTCCAAGTCCGTGTGTGTGTGTGTGTGTGCGTGTGTGTGTGTGTGTGTTTGTATGTGTTGCTTCTTTGCCGTGCTCATCCCGTGCTCATCCATCCGGACGGACGGACGGACGGACGGACATACGGACAAAGTCAAGCTTAGAGCGGTTGGCACCGCTAAAAAAGGAAAATAAATCAGTTATTACTTCTATCTCACTCTGTTCCTCCAAGGCCTTTTACCTTGTTAAACTTTTAAAGGTCCGCGCGCGCGCGCGCACACACACACACACACACACACACACACACACACACACACACACACACACACACACACACACACACACACACACACACACACACACACACACACACACACACACACACACACACACACACACACACACACTCTTCTCCCGAGACTATATAATCACTACTTTTTAAAATTGAAATAGCATAACATATTTTCCACTTTCCTTGCAGAAGCACTTCCTCACCGTTTTGCTTTCCCTGTGGTCAGACATTGAGAGATCCCTGCATACTAGTGATGCGCGGGTTGACCCGTAACCCGCGGGACCCGCGGGTCAACCCGCGGCGCGGGTGGGTCGAGTCAGAATTTCGGAGAAAATTATGCGGGCTGCGGGTGAGCGGGTCACGCGCTCTCACACGCAAAAAAATAAAAATAATAACATGCTCTTGTTTTGTCTTTATTCCTAATAAGAATAAGACTATTAACAATAAAACAGTTTGAATACACTTGGGGATTATTTTCTAACCATGATTTTACAGAATAAAAAAAAAATCGCGGGTCGCGGGGCGGGTTGAGCCGTAGATTTATATATGGGGTCGCGGGGCGGGTTGAGGCGGGTTGGGTTCCGTCGCGGGGCGGGGCGGGTCATGAAAAAACCTGACCCGCGCATCACTACTGCATACTTATAAAACTGAGGAAATCAAAATTCAATGTATGGGTTGGAACAGCAACAAACCTATGACTACTGCTTTTAAAACCAATCCTGATACTGTTCCAATAAGTATTCTGCTGCAACGCTTTTATTTTTTTTAATTTCCAAATTATTTCACCCAGTTTTAGCCCCTTCATTGAATTAAGACCAGTCACTAAGCGGAGATCTCTGATTGACTGGCTACGTGAAACTATTCCCTGTGTATCTCTAACCCTGATCCAAGCTGTGATATACCTTAAAGAAAATGGTTCTTATGCTATGGGTTGGGAGTCCAAATGGGTTGAGTCCTGTTTGTAGGGAACTCTTGTTCCAGAGAGCCAGACCTGAACCTGTACATATGTAACCTTTAGCAAACAAAAAAAATCAGGCTCCGACTCTGCCTGGTTAACTGCCCACTGCCTTCCACATATTCAGTTCAATGTCCCTTCTTATATTATCTTCCTATAGTATATCTTCTCCCTCTCTCAACGCCCCAAGAGAGTCAACACCTGGTTTGAACTGACTGAGAGCCCCGCCCTCTCACTATTGTTGGTGGGGGCAATACATTGTATAAGGGAGGAGTACAGATGTATACTATGGGGTGACTCAGTAGAGTTCATCCTCTGGGGTGCATGAAGGTGCCCAGAAAATTCCATAGCAATCCAGCCTGTAGTTGTCCAGGACCTGAGTGACCAACATTGCCATCCTTGGAGCCCTGATGCTAGCAGGGTTAAAACGCTTTAAAGCCTTTCATCTCCAAGAACCTTCCCTGGTTCTCTTACTGTCCCTTCACACACCCCTCTGCATTTTATATTTCCAAATCTTTCCACGCACCTGCTCTTACTCACCCTCCCTTCCCTATGGCTACCTTAGTCCTTGATCCCCTCCCTTCTCTCTCTCTTCGTCCCTCTCTCCAGCCCTCCTTGGTAAACTTATCATTTCTCTGCACTCCACTCTGGGAGCCTCACCACCTCTCTCATGTACCCAGTCCAATCTTCAGGTATTACATGCCAATCAGAGGGCTGCTGAATTTAAAATGGCTGGCCCATTCTTCTCCAGCAAACCATTTTCCAGGTCCAAGTAGCCACCTGTAAAATCGCATGTAAATGCTCTAGTAACTAACAGAACAGCACACAACTAGGACCACAATCTTGTGTGGAATGATGACATTTAATTAAGCCGTACAATTACAATACGTGTTTCAGCATGGTTTGAATATACAGTAATACAAAAACCTTGACCAACAAAGACATGTACGTACACTCTTAGATTTAAATGAAAACTCATTCATCTTCATATTTCATGTTCTGATGTTTAATTTAATTTATTAATGGATGACCTATCTAAGCAGCTGAACAGCTTTGATACAGGGCGTTGGGTTGGTAACAAAATAATCAACCACCTGATGTACGCGGATGATTTGGTGATCCTCTGTCCATATAGTGCTGGTCTTCAACAGTTACTGAGGGTCTGCTCTCAATATGGCTCAGACTGTGACATTATTTGCAATGCAAAGAAGAGTAACATCATGATTATAAGAAGTAGGGGAACAGTAAACTGTCATTTCCTGCATTTTTTCCTGTCTGGTACTGCCCTTAAAGTCTGTGATGAGGCCAAGTACATAGGCCACTATTTAACAAATGACCAATCTGATGATAGGACATCGAGCCAGAAGGTGGCAGGAAGGGGTACAGGCAGAGGAAGTGCTAGGGGGCGAGGTGGAGTCTGAAGAGGTTTCCGCCCGAGAGCACTTATTACGACCCCACAGCTCAGATCGCAACAATATGATGGATACACTGTCACTGAGTTGTGTATACTGAATAGAGGTTGGCCATAGCAATCCCTCAATATACTGTGTCTATCTCTGCAACGTCTCTACCTTCCTTCACATGCCCACGGCAGGTGGTCTTCTGCTCCACTTGTGAGACAAAGGTGAAGTTGAGAGGTCGAGCGCCAATTCAGCTGCGAGCCCCCCTGGAACAAAATTAAGTGCTTTTCTGTTTTTGGCCAATAACTGCCTTTCCATCCTGCCTGCCTGTTCTCTCGCTGTGCCTATCCGTCTCTCTCTCTCTCTCTGACTGTCTCTTTCTAAATCCATTTGTGGTGTCCTGAGAGGACGAGTCTCTACTCTGAGGTCACACCTCCCGGTAAAAGGTTGCGTAACCCGTCACCTGACCCTGCCAAATTTACGTCCCTGTCGCCCTGGACATATTGGTCGGATCTGAGCTAAACCAGATAAGACCAGCTAAAACCAGCTAAAACTAGCAACCATCATAAGCTGATATTTGCTGGGGTATTTTCTCAGCAGGTATACGTTTTGTTTGAATAATCTACAGTAAATTTGCAAAGTAACTAGTAAATAAAGCTGTCAAATAATTGTAGTGGAGTAAATAATACTCAAGTAAAGTAAGTGTACCTCAAAATAAAAATATAACTATAATGACTTACTTTCCAGCAGTGCCTAATGTAGTACCACTCTCCCTTTCAAATCCCTACTTATAGAATGATAACTCACAATGCTCAAACAAGTTATGGTTTCCTCATCCTCCATGTGAAAAAGGCTTATGGGTTTCCAAAGGCGTTTCATTTCTCATCTTACTTTCCCTTCCCTACAGCATATCTTCTGGCCTCCACTGGTCCTCTGTGACGATCCCTGTTAGTCACGCACCACTCCATGTTGTTTGACTAATGCTATGTGTTAAGAAGAAGAGGTGCTGATTGACTTCAATGGAAGTGGCATTTTAAAGTCCCTGTCCACATGTCCCATGGTGTGGTTTAAATCCTCAGAAAAATCATCTCTGTTCAATAATGTCAATATTTTTCTCCTCCCCAAAATGTCCCTAATTTTACACTTTTTTCTTTGCCCTTTTCTTGCCCTAATTTAGTATTCCATATCTCATGAATTATGCACGTTATGTTTGAACCACCAGAATTTGTGTATATCAACAGAGAACATACACCAAACTCACCACAACAAAAACTACAAGCCGGTCACTTCCTTCTTGACCTTGACCGTAGACACAATTCTGGGGGTAATTTACCATATTCACACGGTGGCCATTTTGCCCTTTAGTCATACTTGGGCACCCCGGTGGGGTGGCGTTTCTCCCAACCCCGGAAATATGACGTGAGAGCAAAATGGCCGCTGTGTAAATATAGTCAATTGGTCTTAAAGCAGAATTATACTGCTACAAAATTATTTTATAACTATGAACTCTACACATACATCATATGTTTCAAATTAGTAAAAGAAAACGCTCAATGGGATTACACTGATGAAGAGAAACAAACAAATAGCAAACTGCCAATGTTCGAATTTCGAGATGGCATCTCTACTTGCACTCTCTATGCACTCAGCCCTTTAACATATTACTTTTAAAGCATTTCTTGATTAATGGACAGTGCCCTTGGATTACCATGGAAGGCTGCAGTATCATATTAGTCCACATGTCTGTTTCAGCTGCTGGAAGTTTAATGTCTTTCTCATTATGGTTCCTTTCATGTCTTTCTCATTATGGTTCCTTTCACAAGTCCTTACTGGCAGGCTGGAAAAAATGTTAATACTAAACTAAAGATTGACCCCTAAGGGACAATGTTCACTCTCTCAGGGACAGGGTTACGGTATAACTAAGGGTTTTGCTGTGTATTTTCCTACAGTAAATGCCTCCTATAGAAGATTAATCTTCCATTTCCCAGTGTGACTCCATCAGGACTCCTTGCCTCTCTAAACCATCCTTCTGTCCCCTGCTGCCTTATGTCTTATTCACCTTGACGGTTATTTTGACATTTTAATCCTGTTATTCTAAGTCCATTTTGGTCAGATACAGTATTTAAATCAGGTCGATTTAAAGCTCCCTTGTGTAGTGTTTTTCTTCTTCTTTTTTTCATTCCTCAGTTGTTTAACATTTTCCACTGCCAATCTGTGAAATAGTAATGGTGCATTTATATAGCACCTTTATCCAAAGCGCTTAACAATGTGCATTACATTTACACACACTCTCACATACTCTCTCTCTTTCTCGCGCGCGCACGCACGCACGCACGCACGCACGCACGCACGCACGCACGCACGCACGCACGCACGCACGCACGCACGCACGCACACACACACACACACACACACACACACACACACACACACACACACACACACACACACACACACACACACACACACACACACACACACACACACACACACACACACACACACACACACACACACAACCTCATGATCTAATTATGATCTAATTATGGCCGCTACGAACGCTACTGATGTTGGTGACCCCATAGTCGTCCTCTAGCTAGCACGACTATCAACATTTCCAGTCACTGGGGGCTTCTAGCAGGGCTTTAGACTCGGTTATATACAATCTTCAAAATTATATATTAAAGCCTCCATGTTTCCGATGTCTCCCTCTGCATAGAGTGTTTTGAGAGGTCTATGGAGAAGTTAATGTACACTGGTATTTTATCTAGAGTACATACCTTATTAGTGATGCATTGACATTTATATTTTTAGCTTGCTATTTTATATCACCAGACACTTGTAGGGTGAAATTTAAGGAAAACTAAGTCTGCCTTTCTCTGCCTCAGATGAATGCCGTAAGCATTTCACCGCCAACTCAATGAGGACTCTAGCTTCGACTATGCCTGCACCTCATGGTGCAGCCCTCTCAAAACAACTCCTTTCTATTTAAATATACCTTATGATGCTACTGAGCTTTATCCCAATATGTTTTGTATTGTACGTATTACTGATGAATTGAGCCGATGTACTACAATGGAAACAAGCCCCTCGTGCTTTATGTGTTGTCCTTATAGCATAATCTTTGACTGTGCTGTCTGTACTGTTAATAATCTTGTTAATAAAGTATCCAATCGATCAAAACTCCCCTTCCTTCCTTCCTTCCTTCCTTATATAGAACATCTTCATTTCAAAGAACAGTATGTCCTATTGTACCTTGTCTCAAGCCCTCTCATTATCTCCTGATAGCCCTCTTTTCTTCCTGTCTCATCTGGATAGAGTCTCTCTGTGGGAAACCATTCAAGAAGCCAAAGTACACTGCTTCCCTCCCGTCTACTAAAGACTTCTGTCAAACTTTACAATGATTCATATGGTGCATTTTCCTAGCCTGGGACCAGACGAATGTGCGAGTGCAAAAAAAAATTGCACTCTGCGATTTGGGTCTGGCACCGCTCCATAGAGAATCCATTTCCTGCTCCAGAAGACGTGGGGAACCAATCAGGGCCCAGTATTCGAATATGGGAGACTGTAATTGGTAGTTGGTTGTAGGTCTAACCAATTGCGTCGAGGGCCATTGTTTTGATCCCGCCCCTTGGGGAAAAAAACATCCTCATGGAAGTACCAGACTCATATCCACGCAGTGATATAGTCTGGCTACGCGAGGCTAGCATTTTCCCTGTCTGCATGAAATGAAACAGTATGAAGTGAAACCAGGTGCAGGTATCTGGACATCTCCCATCATTCTATTATTGGTCATTTGCTATTGATCAACTGGAAAAAGGATTTGAACTATTATCAATCTGTGCCTTTCCTTAGTTGACAGTTATCACACAGCGTGTGCATTTTAAACCTCATCCATTACAATGATAAACGAACTATTTCATCAGATACAATACTTTCTTATCCAAAAAACAAACCTTCTTAATTCATCTCTCATTAGCACTCTGCTGAGCATAGATTACATTCAACAAACTATTTTGTTCTCATTTGTTAAATGGTTGCCATTGTATTTTGGTAGCCTTTTCATCCTGTCAAAAATAAGTTGTATTAATGTCAGTGATTGTTAAAAGTGCTTCTAATTGGTTCACTTTGTGCCTGGTTTCAACCCACTGTCAGCGTGGCCATGGAGAGTCACCATGGTTCTGTTTGGATTGTTACTGGATAGGTTACTCTGCAGCAAATACCAACTTGTCGCTCATGTTCTCTGAAAAAATGGCATGTCAAGAGAGCAGCAATGTGTGAGGATGAGGACACCGAAAGGAGAGTTGGGAGAGAAAGAGAGGTATACAATAGAGAGAAAACATGAGTCCTCAATGTCCAGAACGCATCAGTAGAGCTGAAAATGGGGATTGGGACAGAGGCACTTCAGCTCACAGTCCTTTGTGTGTTCTCTAAAGGACTCTCCTGTTTTGTACAGAGGTCATGTCTTTTGGGAACACTAACGCCAGAAAAGACCCTCTCTCCCATTTTCCCTTTCTGTCCCTATCACTCCCATTCGCTCTTTCTCGTTGAGCAGAGGTGATGCCATTAGGGAAGAATAGTGACATCCCTGAAAAGGGCTTCTGTGAGACAGATAGAATGGCTAAAATCCCACAGGAGTCATCTGCTGAATCATTGATCACAGAGAACATAGGGGATTGAGGTGTGTGTGTGTGTGTGTGTGTGTGTGTGTGTGTGTGTGTGTGTGTGTGTGTGTGTGTGTGTGTGTGTGTGTGTGTGTGTGTGTGTGTGTGCGTGTGCGTGTGCGTGTGTGTGTGTGCACGCGCATGCGTGTGCGTGTGTGTGCGCACGCTCATTAACTCCCATATGTGCATAAACTTGTGTAATGTAAAGCCTAATTTATGCTCCGTCGCACCATGGTGTTGCGTGCCGAGAACGTCCGAGAATAGCAGACCTATCCTCGACGAGCGACTAAGTATTAACCAGGATTAAGTAAGTGTCTTAGCTTCTTGAATATGGCTGGAAATGCCCGCAATCACGACATTAAGTCTCATGCAGTTATCTTGCTGTAAAATATGTGCAACAGACTATGAAGAAATCTCATGGCTTGATTATTAACTAAATACAATGCTTTTTCTATTCATTATTTTAGCTCCACACTAGTGATAAGCCATATACAGATATGAGTTAAGTAGTAAAAGTGCTTCTCCATATTACCAATTATCCAGTCGAGAACATGGCTGCTTGGTATAATGTTGATTGCAAATGTCACATAGTAAAATTTCATGGCAAGCTGCACGATGCAGATGTAACCGAGTGTCTCTTTTGAAATGAATAAAGTTCAATTAGGGGAAAATACATTCATCCTAATTGTTGCCGTTGTGGTAAGGAAAAGTGAGTGGAGCAGCGACACAGAGTGAAGAAGGCATGAAGAGTAAAATTGGTGTAAAATTCCTTGCATGTTCACATTTTATGGCCAATAAAAGTTATCCTAATGATGATGATAATGATGATTATTATACAGTATTAGACAGGCAGTTGAAACCGGGGTATACACTGTCCTTTGTCAAGGGCAAAAGGACACAAACTTACAAGTTGCAAGTCCATTATGTGATTGACCGTGAAAGAATTGTTGGTAACACTTTACTCAAAGGTCGGGTATAAAATGCATTATAATCACATAAGGCATTATAACACTTGTTATAAATGTTTGTAATCATGTATGACAACTTATAACAACTTTATAATAATAATAACTTCATAATGCATTATAAGCTCAGTGGAACAGCACATTATAACTACCTTAACTTAGCTAGTTAAAAAGTGCCTTTGTTATAAGTTGTTATGCATGATTATAAACATGTATAACGAGTGTTATGAATAAGTAAGTGCATTATAAGGCATAATGATGCATAATAATTCATTACAAATGTGATTATAATGCATCATGAATCCGACCTTTAACTAAAGTGTTACCTGGTAGTTATAATAACCTGTTCCACTGAGTTTATAATGCATTATGACCAGCACTTATAACTTATATTATTATAAGTTATACAACTTCATAAACCTTGCTATAGGTTGCTATGCATAATTATAAACATTAATAACAAGGGTTATAATGCCTTATAAGTGCAACATAATGCATTATAAATGTGGTTATAACGCATTATAGACCTGACCTTTACATAAAGTCTTACCAAAGGGGGTGTACACATTCACGCAGACACACACATGCATGCTATACACGTGCAGTGTGCACACACCTGTTCTGTATGTTTGCACACACACAAAAACAGCTAAGCGCCAGGGTTCCAGAGGGACGCTGGGAGATTGCGGAGACAGAGTGGCACTTTATGAAAGAGACACGGGATACTAGTCAAGTGTTAGAGTTAATGGTCTGGAAAGAGGGAGAATGAAGAAAGAGACGGAGAGAAGGAGGGAAGAAGGGATGGATAGAGAGAGTAGAGAGGGAAAAAAACATACACACAGACAGATGGACAGAGGAATATTATGCATTCAGATCACATCTACATATCCTCTTAGCATTTCTCTCTTCCCCTCTCCCATAGATACAGCTACTGAGTGGCCTTTCATGCACTAACAATATGTTGTAAGTGCACGACATTAAACTACCATCATGTCACTGTGTGTATTCATGTTTATGCGTGTTTGGGTTCAAGGTGTTCTATTATCATATGCACAATTGCAGGCAGGGAAATTACTTTGTGTGTGCGCGTGTGTTTGAGTGTGTGTGCGCGTGCGCAATGCGAGTGTGAATGTATGCAGGCTATTGTGTGATCCATGAATGTGTGTGTGTGTGTGTGTGTGTGTGTGTGTGTGTGTGTGTGTGTGTGTGTGTGTGTGTGTGTGTGTGTGTGTGTGTGTGTGTGTGTGTGTGTGTGTGTGTAGACTCAAACCAAACTTAACCAAACTAACTTTTTGTGTGAATAAAATGATGTTGTGTCCATCTGTATCGTAGAGTATGTTAATAAAATATAACTATAAATATAACGAAGTATGGGTTTACGTGGTTAAATAAAGTTACACTAAGCCTTAACTCCCCCCCCCAAAAAAAAAATACTTGCCTAAGCAAAGCAAAGATTGATGGTAAATATGAAATACTGGAACTTTGAGTCAACATGCACACAGTCTCACGTTTTGATTCATACAATAAATGTTGTGTCCGGGTATATCTCAGTCTTGCCTTTGGACCAGAAGGTCATGTGTTCGATCCCGTGCATCGCCAACTCAGCGTATGAGTAGCACGGCTTGGGTGTGGCAAGTTGTGCGGTAAGTACTGGGAGCTGATGGTAGGTGTGGCGCTCCACCTCAGCATAGACTCAGGGATAGACTCCTGCGTTCTCAGCTGATACTGACAATAAGCCTCTCAGACCTACTTGTATAAATGAAACATCTTGTAACTTACAGCATACTACACATTTGCGGAGTGTTCTTTTTCATACTGTATATAGGACATGTGTGCATGTTTGTGTGTGTGTGTGTGTGTGTGTGTGTGTGTGTGTGTGTGTGTGTGTGTGTGTGTGTGTGTGTGTGTGTGTGTGTGTGTGTGTGTGTGTGTGTGTGTGTGTGTGTGTATTTCCACGATACATTCATTAGTTCTCTAATGTCCTACCATGCTGAGAGACCATTAATAATGTTACATCACATATATTCAAAATGCACACACCGCTAGGCTCTTAGGATCGACCTACTATAGATACCAGCTGATGTGAGTCCTCTGCCTAATCTACTGCAATGTCTGCTCTCTCTCACATGGTGGACGGATGTCGGCAGGGGTGGGAAGAACCTCAGTACATTCACAAACCACAACCATTTGAACAATGCACCATGCACTATAATTATGACAAATAGCGAAAATAGCCAATCTGTGACATGTTGTGAGCTTGTAGATCTGCTATTTTCACAATCTCTTTGAAACTTTTTGTTTGCCTACTACATAATGATATGCCCAAAATAGGGATGCCAGGGTACGTGGTTAAAGGACAAGAGCAGTTTGGTAGAGGGTTGGGTTGTGAGTTGCCACAATGTAACTCCAAAGGCGGACAAGAAATCAAAAAAGAATTGCTCCATTGACTAGAAATTGTTAATTCAAAATATGCTCCTCGTTGACTGACGTTGTATGGTGAAACAGCTCTCAAAGTCACTCTTTTAGTCCGTAAAGGAACGCACACAAAGCTGATTCAGACAATATAGAACATCACAAAACTCACTTTTTTATATATAAAATGTCAACTTCCTGTTGATTTTGCAATTTTTATCAGGAAGGAAACCCGGACTGGATCAAATCAAAATCAACAGGAAGTTGACATTTTTATTCAAAAAACAAACAGGGTTTGTGATTGTCTGAATCAGCTTTGTTTGTGATCGTTTATGGGCTAAAACAGTGACTTTGAGATCTTA
Organism: Gymnoscopelus microlampas; assembly: GCF_963454915.1. Lineage (NCBI taxonomy): Eukaryota > Metazoa > Chordata > Actinopteri > Myctophiformes > Myctophidae > Gymnoscopelus > Gymnoscopelus microlampas. Next base: position 26,708,460 of record NC_139941.1, read on the forward strand.
CACTTTCTATTTTCCCATAGACATACATCGGGAGATTTTATGCACAGTAGCCACTGTGAATATACATGAGCGCTCTCACTTACCAAAGTCAGAATCGTAGAAGAGGACGAACTTCTGCCAGCCGTACTCGGAGACCACCTGCATGATGACGTCATTCAGGTAGACGGGCGGGCGGACCATCAGGGTGTAGTCATCTGTCCCAGGGAGGCGGCTGGTCATCGGGCAGGCTGAGCGGGGCGTACCGGCCGGGGATCGCTGGATGAAAAGGAGGGGGATGTGCATGGCGTCCGCCAGTGTCTGGAGGCTGCCGGCCGACATGCAACCGATGGAGCTCACCAATGCCAGGATGCCACGGTTCATCAGCTCACATGCTGCATTGGAAGGAAGGAAGAAATAGGTGTATAAATTGTAAATTGAGAGAGGACGGAAACAAGAGAGACAGAAAAAACCTAACAAATCAGTGTGTTTTCTGTATGCAAAGACTGTGGCCAATTGGCCTACTGTAAAACACTGACAACTAGAATGCAAAAGCTCTGCAAAGCTGTAATTGGTGCAAAAGGAGGATTGTTTGATTATGTAAAGTTTGATGAATAGAACAATTCTATGAAATAAAACAAATATTATAACATTGTCAATGTATTGACCAAGTTCTAGTCAATGCAACCTTATGAATTATGAAAGTATACATTTCTATAAATGTCTTTCTTTCTTTCACAATTTCTGCATGATTCCAAACTTTTGAATGCTAGTGAAGAGACACACAGTATCTCATATTGTAATGAGTGATTCTGATGTTTGCCATCAAAGCACAATGCTCACTGGAATAAAGATTATTTCGGTGCTATTTTCAGTGACATTTACACAAATTATAGAGGTTATTTTAAGGGGGGCATAGAGTTTGTGAATGCTCTGTGCTAAGATATTGCACAAAAATATGAATCAATCTCTCTCTCTCTCTCTCTCTCTCTCTCTCTCTCTCTCTCTCTCTCTCTCTCTCTCTCTCTCTCTCTCTCTCTCTCTCTCTCTCTCTCTCTCTCTCTCTCTCTCTCTCTCTCTCTCTCTCTCTCTCTCTCTCTCTCTCTCTCACACACAAACATACGTAAACACAAACTTAGAGCGGACACAGATGCACATACAGGCCCGAGGATAAACTCAGGCAGAGTTTCATTCCTGTGTGCATCTCTCTCAAACCAACACGCAGGTGCTGTGGTTGTTCCAGGACAGGAGCTCCCAGGTGCTCGTGTTCTGTGCACCACAAAGACAGATGGCCTCTCTTTATTATTTTTTGCTCCATCGTACAACAGCGCTGCACGTTGAAAAGGATCGACAGTCTCGATCTATAAGCTGGGCTAATTTCAGTGTACGGCAAAGTATCAGGCTTTACAATTCTCCCATTGCATCTGAAAACATTTTTGCAAATCCTTGAATATACTTTTAAAGCGATTTTTTAAACTCAAATCTTTGCTTCTGGGGGTCTTGGGTGGGGGTACCCAGCCAAATACATATAATTTGGGGGGTCCTTGACATGAAAAGGTTTTGAGGACCACTGATATAGCAACATACGTTTTTCAGAAAACTGTTGTCTGAAAGACATTTTTAGAATCGGCCACGGGTCTTAATGAGTTAAGACACCCCAAACAGCACACTAGGCATTCATACTCAACAATGCCCCCTGCCCTTGCATCCCAACGTGTTATACAGCACAGTATGGTCCCTGGTGTGCATTAACATCCAGGGGTGGTACACGGTAGAATTACATTATAAAAACAGTGTATTAAAATGTTCATTAAGTAATAGTGTGTGTGTGTGTGTGTGTGTGTGTGTGTGTGTGTGTGTGTGTGTGTGTGTGTGTGTGTGTGTGTGTGTGTGTGTGTGTGTGTGTGTGTGTGTGTGTGTGTGTGTGTGTGTGGAAAGTGCGTTTAAAAGTGTATAAAAGAAATTCCATTACACAAAGTGCATTATAAAAAGGGACCCTGGAAGCAAGAGCAGGCAGAAACCCCTATAGTTGTTAGTGTCCCCCTACTGTATCTCATTTACAAGTTCTGGCCCTTATCTCCCATATAGAAAACACCTTCAAAATATACAAAACAATTACCAAAAACCTTATATTTGGGAAAAACTATTACAAACTACTACAAAATAATTTGAGGCGGTAATATACATAACATAATCTTCAAATATATCTCCATCCAAATACAGTACATTTTCTAGATACATTTTTTTGCATTTGTATCAAGTGATGCCCATAATGCCCTCAAAACTTGTGGATATAATGTTTTTTTATTTCTATTTCATGTTTTGGCTTCCTTCACTTCCTCTCTCCACTTCCTACATGAGTTTAAAGCTACAATACAACCCCAATGAATAGAAAACTGGCGAATAGCTACAGTATGTAAAAACAAGACAACTACCATACACAAACAGGTAGGCTAAGCTACAATGGCTAATCAAGCAAACAACTTCACATTAGTCAGCAAACCATCAAATTATCATTTCTGAGTTGTATATAAACAAAGTGTATGAACAAAATGTACTCACAAGCAATGCAATCTATGGTGATGACAAAATGTCTGATATCTTAACTGCAGTCACAAGTTCACAACTTGCATCTCTGATCACCAACACAGGTGTTCTTCATTTCTCTTAATAAGCCCAATTTTGGCCACAGTGCCAGAGGTTAAAGACTTACATAAAATAAATGCACCACGGTGGCTCCCAAATGAAATGCATCAAAATTAAATACAAGGGCCAGAAATGTTTTCCTTGGCCAACAGCAGAGGTAGGAAACAGGCGGCCCGTGGGCCATAACTGGCCTGCCAGCAATAATATCTGGACCGGCGAATTATTTTGTAACTAATAGACAATATCTGACTGATAGTCCCACATACTGCAGGCAAGATGTGGGACAGCAAAGGCTTTAAATTGATGAAACCGGGTAGGATGAAGTTTGTACGCATAGTTCTATTTCCATTCTTTCAATGTTATGTTTTCACTGTCAACTTTCCTTTTGGATGATAAACATCCATTAAAAAAAAAAGTAAAAAATGCAACTGTGTTCCACATGCTACATAGTTTTTCAGTGTAGTAAGAGACCTTGAAACGTCAAAGGCGTATGAATGTCTCTAGATAAAAAAAAATACTGACGCGCGCACACGCGCGCGCGCGCGCGTGCACACACACACACACACACACACACACACACACACACACACACACACACACACACACACACACACACACACACACACACACACACACACACACAGGAAGAACCTCCCACCATGTCATGAGATTTCAGAGGAATTTAACCACACTAAATTCGGTCTGTTTTTCAGACAGTCAGCTGTAAATTGGCACAGCAAGAAGTTCAACTGGACCAGGACAAGTTCTGCTGTTCCATCTGTCTGGATCTACTGACGGATCCAGTGAGTGTTCCCTGTGGACACAGCTACTGCAGTAGGTGTATAGAGGGATACTGGAATCAGGGTGATCGAAGAGGCAGATTCAGCTGTCCACAATGCAGACAGAAGTTCACTCCAAGACCTGTTTTGAAGAAAAACATCTTATTGGCTGACATGATGGATATATTGAAGACGACTGTTCCGGATCACTGCTATGCTGGATCTGGTGATGTGGCCTGTGATATCTGCACTCGGAGAAAACTGAAAGCTGTGAAGACTTGTCTTCTGTGCCGGGTCTCTTACTGTGACACTCACCTCCAGCCTCACTATCAATCTCCTGCCTTTAAGAAACACCAGCTGGTCAATGCCTCCACCGAGCTTCAGGAGAACATCTGCTCTTGTCACGACGAGGTGAGGAAGCTTTTCTGCCGTACTGATCAGCAGTGTATCTGTTATCTGTGCTCCGTGGAAGAACACAAAGGTCATGATACGATCTCAGTTGCAGCAGAAAGGACTGTGAGACAGATAGAGCTCTGTACAAGTCAACAGAACATCCAGCAGAGAGTCCAGGAGAGAAAGAAAGATGTGAAGGTGCTTCACCAGGAGGTGAAGTCCATCAATCACTGTGCTAATAGAGCAGTCAATGACAGTGACACCATCTTTACTGAGCTCACCACTTCCATTAAGAGAAGACGATCTGAGGTGAGGCAGCTAATCAGAGACCAGCAGAAACATGAAGTGAGTCGTGCTGAAGAACAGAAGAAGTGTGTGGAGCAGGAGGTTACTGTTCTGAGGAGGAGACATGCCGAGATGGAGCAGATCTCACACACAAAGGATCACATCCATTTTCTTAACAGTTGCACCCCCCTCTCAATGATCAGTGAATCTACACACCCAGTCAGCAGCGATGTCCGCCCTCTGAGATTCTTTGAAGACTGTGACTGTGGCTATGTCAAAGATGAGTAAAAAACTAGAGGACATTCTTAAAGAGGAACGGACAGACGTCTCAAAGACAGTGAATAGAGTGGATGTTTTACTGCCAACACCAGAACCCACAACAAACAAAGAGGACATTTGTACTAGTATTTGTACTGACCTGTTGCCTTTTCATGTTCAATCACAATTGGCTAAGATTGACCATTATATTTTCTCTGTATTTTTGGTTATATTTTTTTAGTTTTTTTTTGTGTATCTTGTGTTTTCCTTATTTTCTTTCTTTGTCTTTTTCATTATGTCTAAAAAAAAGAAAAAATAAGAGAGATATGATAATGATATGTGTACATTGTGCATTGTCAATAAACTAAAAAACTACTCAATAAACTTAACTACTCCCAAGTTGGGAGTAAAATGGAGCAGTGCTTTGGCCGTGAGTTGTTCCTAAGTGGTTGAGGTTCCAAAGGCGCACGGCTCTCTGATTGTATTGTGGGGATACATATTTATAAAAAAAAAAAAAAGATTGACATCTAAAGTTTGCAGGAGTGGCCCGTTTTGAACAAAATGCCACAAATCATGAACGCAGAGTCCGATTGCGCTGAAACTCTGCACGCACATTCGCACTACGTTGAGGAACAAATGCCACCCTTTCAATATTGCCCTATTATAGTGCCACCAAGAGGCAGATTTTTGCAAAACATCTTTTTTTATGTTATACCTACAAATGTTGTCCGAACATCACACAAATCGGTATATACCAGAACCCAAGACCAGAGAGCTCTTACGATATTAATGTCCAATTACACTGGATTCAAACACTGCTGTCTCTGCAAAAAAAAAAAAAATACTGTAATGTAATGTGTTTGTATTATTCTTTTATGACTGTACTTTAACCTGTTATCTTAAATTCTTTATTGCTGTCACTGTACAGTGGACTAGCACACTATAGTGTAAAATAGAGTGTACGTGGATAAGGATTTGATGCGAGTTGTGGTGGGGGATTGGTGATAATCTAAGTCAGAGTAGTAGACTTCTCAATAAACTGCTATTTAAGTATTCCTCTGAAACTGTCACAGTGCACATAGTAGCACATTGACACGTACAGTAACAATACATTTTAGTCAGCTTTAGTGTGCAGTTATGCGGTGTGTGTGTGTGTGTGTGTGTGTGTGGGGGGGGTGCGGGGGGGGTTGTGCAGAGGGAGATAGAGAGGAAGAGTTTCAGTTTCTTGTCTTGCCCACTTGGGGGCGCCAATGTATGCAAACTTGTACTACAACTAGAAAAGTGCGCTCCTCGGAACGCAGTTCTCTGCCAGGCCGGGTTGCCAGCCCAGGCCGTCAATTTTGGAAGGCAGTTATAGACAATTGAAATGGTATATGAGCAATCGGACTGATACATCTTGATCTACATACATCTACTGATACATCTTGATGATGACTGCAGATATCAGTGACGTTGCTAGGTTTTCAATGTAATGGGTCCTGGGATGCAAGGGTGGTCTTTTAGATGGGTCCCAGGGACATTTTATGGGTCCCACAAAAATGCACAGCGTTTAACTCGTGTTTCATCTTATATGGTTATATTCATGTAGAACATGTATCTGAAAGAAAAGTACACAATTCCAAATCCGACAACTAGAACTTGTAGTACTTGTAGTACTTGATTTGGGTTTAGAAAATAGGCTTGCTATTTTCTGTTGCCCTGCAGCAGGCTTGAGAATCTTTTTTGGTGCCATTTTACACTAACATTATTTTATTTTTATTTTATTTGTATAGTTTATTTTTAATTCACGTTTGTTGTTTTCAAACGTGTTAACCATCAGGTCTGCTACGGGTCTACAGGTCTACGTCATGGCAGAGACGTCACTTTTCAACTCCGCAACAGACGGCCCTTGTGTGTGTGTGTTACACGCAAAATCGTTACCCAAAGAATTCGGTCTGAGCAATGAGCATGCGCAAAATGGCGGCTCCCATGGATCCTTTTGTATCCATTTGTATCGTCTTTCTAAGACTATTTCTACGTGGATTTTATCGTTTATAAAGTAGGATAAAGTAGGATGTGGCCATGCAAAATGGTGGTGTCCCATGGATTTGTAAAATATTCGCGGTAAAAAAAATATTTTACCGCGAATTATTTTCATATTTTGGTGACAATTGTAGTGCGTCCCATGGACGCACCAACGGTGCCATGAATGCGTCCTTTTTCAATACGGTGCATCAGAGACGCAGGACGCAGCATCTCTGAGATATACCAATTTGTGGGAGTTTAGCAAAATGTGTTTTTAAGAAAACGCACAATGGCGGAATCTAGTCTGTCACAAGTGGCTGGGGCCACTTGTGACAGAGAGCTATAGGCCAAGAGCTATAGGCCAAACATGAAGCGGCCTATCAATAGCTTTTGTTGGGGTAACATTACTGTTTGTTTCACTGAGTATAAGTAATTTAAAGTGGACGCTATTGATGTGCACCTGGGCCAGCCCCTCCCCCACAATGGAACGGCTTATGGCTTATGCCCATACTGTCAGCGGCCCTGCCCCCTTCTATCCACTTTTCTCTTCAGCGTTACCCACGCTTTCTTTCTGAGAAAGCAAGCCTGCGATCCGAGGTTGGCCTGTGTATAATCCCACACAGAATAATATGCCAACACTGCAGAAACGAAGCAAATGTACATGAACTGTCAAAGAGCAGAAAGGCGCAGTAGATAGACCAATAGAGCTGAGAAAGGCAGACTCAAACAATGTATGTGTGTCACTTTAAGTTGTAAATTTAACAATTTTATGCTTGGACTTTACCATGTCAAACATGGATAAAATCTATTCCTGAACACAGAATTCTAGGCTGCGTTTACTGCCTTTACTTGTTAATGAGTTTTATAGTTTTGTTGTTTGCATTGCTTGTCTGTAATTTGAGGTTTCATTTGATCTTTTTCAACCAGAATTTTGCATCCCTGCCACCCATCTCTCAAAAGGCCTTACCTTTTGCCACTTACACTGTAAATACTCATTTGTTCTTATAATGACTATAAGGGTAAAAAATAAATTTAAAAATGGCGATGCAGGCACCCAGTAGCAATTACTGTATGTTCAACTCCCTCCCTCCCTACGATTGTCAGTAAATCCCAGTGGGACTACCTTTAGTTGTTCGCATGGGACGTTTTCCACAGTGTTCTAAAAGGCAGGAGTAGATTTGACAGAACACCAGCCAACATGGCAGAACAAGGGTACAGCAAAGAGAATCCTTCAAAGTACAGGCATGATGACACCATTTTATTCTAGTGATGAGGACTAACTACAGTGATCCATGCCATGTTCTAATTACACTATTCAGTAAGTAAGAAATTCATGACTACATTATTTCATGACAGCAGTAGACATAGTCTTCATTTATTTAAGCAAGACGTCTCCTGAATTGAAGTAACAACAGCACTGTTATAAACTGACATGAACTATGTCCTTGTTGATAATATATCAGAGTATGTGATTACATGTATTTATGCATAAACAAATGATCACCCATCATTTGTCATTGCCCTGGCATCCAAGCCACGGCATATAAACCCAAGCTGCAGGCGTGGTTGAATGGCTCAGGCAACACACACACAAACCGACACCGACACCGACACCCACACACACACACACACACACACACACACACACACACACGTGTAGTGATATTGCAGGGCAAATGACAATCGATAACAAAGACAAAGGAAGGAGACCCAACAATACACGTGATTTGATAATAAATGCTAAGCTGCTCTCCAAGATGTAGGCTACGATCAGCCTGAAACAAATTAACGCGATACTATAGTGATGTTGATATTATCAGTTCGTACTTCTATTATCAACCTGTGTATGAGGGAGTCAGGGTACAAGATACCAAGACAGCTATTATGTGGGCACACTACCAACAGCTGATTTGGGTGAGCCCAAATCAGCCCAATCCCAAAACAACAGGTCTAATATGATAACTATGATCTCAAATAGACGAGTCTCCAATTAACTAACAGTATGTTTATTGCAGGGAATGGGAAGGAGTCTATTCAAACTCACTTTAACCGCATGAACCCTAGTGTTGCATAGCCTGAAGATCAGAATCAGATATATCTGCCTAGTGCCTACCAATCAGTAGGCGGAAAAAAAGGAGCGGACCAAGTATAAAACCCTGGGGGACCCCGGTCAACTAGGGTTTCTGTGGAACTTCTTACCATGCATCAGGTACACTCACAGTAGTTAACACAGAGAAGACAATAACATACTCTAGTCTGGACAGAGGCTCCCATTGGGTCTCTGTGTGTGGTGGTGATGAATAGCTGATTTATCCTGTGTGCATCATCATACCCAGCTCAGAGTGTAATTAGTTTGATCTAGGCCAGGTGTGACTGTTTAAATGAGCCATCAGTCCCCTTTTCAACAAAAGCCATGGGTTACTTCAGGCAAGCAAGGCCTCATGTACCCTCATGAATTGATGCGTGAGATTAATGAGAAGGAGATCGACTGAAGTAGTTTTAATCTCTGTAGCCCCTGTGCATGTCCAAAGTTTGAGGAATTAATTAAAGTGTAACATAATGACTAAACTGCAATAGGTCTCACGATAAAGGTGGTCACTGGCTGCCATTACTCTCAAGACCACTGAGCCATTGATTCATGCAGTTTCCAGTGATATGAGCTCCACATACTGGCCATTATTAGATTGTGTGTGCATACGGTGGGCGTGTCTGTGTGTATTAAGTGCATGTGTGCTTAAATGTGAGTGTACGTGTGTATATAATAGGCCTAGACGTGTGTGCGTCTGTACATCTCTCTCTCCTCTGTGCCACTGTGTGTGTGAGTGAGTGAGTTAGTGAGTGAGTGAGTGAGTGAGTGAGTGAGTGAGTGAGTGAGTGAGTGAGTGAGTGAGTGAGTGAGTGAGTGAGTGAGTGAGTGAGTGAGTGAGAGAGAGAGAGAGAGAGAGAGAGCGAGAGAGCATTCCCTTATATCAGAACTGAATGAATGTTTGAGCTATTAAAGTCAGTCATAAGTAATAAATCTAGATTATCCAGATTCCAGACCGTACCGCTATAATAGATGTCAGGCTAACTAGCACATTAGCGGCCTTGCTACAGTGTGGCTACTGTACAGTATAGCATATTAGCTTAGCATCATCAAGGCTTTTGCTAATGGAAAGCTTTTCTAATCCCTTACTTATAAGGGCACTTTGGAGAATTAGTGCCCATCCACTCTACATCACACACTCTTAAGTCTGCAGGGGGGCTCTAGGCGCTAGGCTCATTAAAGTTATTTGCTAATGACTTAAAGGGCCCATGTTGAAGCAGTTTTATGTTACAGTAGCCTACATCACAACAAAGTTTGCAACACTTAGGCCACGTTTAGATGACAACGGTCTCTAGAGAAAGTGACCAAGTCCCAATGCGTTCTCACTTTTTATTCTGCGTTAAGACAGAGGCGCAGCAGCGATTGAAAACGCTGTAGTGTGCATGCCAGGTGGCGGTGACACACTGCCAGATAGACCAGTCACGCATGCGTATTAACCACTTCCGTTCTACTTCCTGTCACAGCTGTTTGTTTACATACACCAATGCAGCGTGGTTCTACTCAGGGTTGCCATGTCCACTTATTATAAGCGACTTTGGGCTTGTTCTTCCTGTAAAATTGCTTGTAAATATTGGTAGTTGCAGGTTGTTTTTTTGGGCTTATGTACAGTAGTTTTTTTTGGGGCTTATGGGCGTGTGGTTGATCTTTTTTTAATATTATTTTATTATTGTTTAAACAGTCCTCAAACACGTGCATGTCAAATTATTGTATTTCTCCGCAGACCCCACCTGAATTAAAACATAAATAAATATATATATATTCCAAATACTATTTCACATTTTCTTTTCAAGATCTTTTTGTGTGCTTGTAGATCGTCTATTTTCAAATAGCCAATGTACTGTATAGGTTTAAAGTGCTCATGTAGCCTTGGGCTTGTTTTCATAGAACTGGCTGCTTATTCTCTCACAAACGGCTCTGCCACTATTCAACACGATGTGACATCACATTCACCTTTTTGATAGCAAAAATAGCCCATCTATTTTTTAAGCTATTTAAAGGGATCATAGGGATGCCAGGCGTAATGTGGTTAAAGAAGAAGGGAGGGAAAGGGCTAGGGGTATTGGTGTTGCATACTAGCTGTTGAAATGACTTTGGCTCAAACAGACACAAATTAGGATATAACCTTCCTGTGTCTTATACTGATATCTCAATACGAGGTCTGACTGTTTTTAAGAAGCAATAAACTATATCCAGCTATTCAGAGTATTGTTGTTAAAGCATTATATCACTATGTGTGTTAGATTTGAGAGGGACGTGCGGGTTCACACACAAGTGCTATATGCTTGATATATCCTAGATGTTTAAATAACCTCAGGCATTGACCCTTTGGATAAATCACAGGATTGATTCCATGTTTATTTCAAGATACTATCTCACCTACGCGTGTGTGTGCGCGCGCGTGTGTGTTGTAGTAGTCTGCATCAGAGCATGTTATTGAGCTCTCTCTCTACCTTGTTGGTCTGTCAGAATAAATGGACTGCCCACAGCTTGCACCCAGCTGTGACCGATGCGTCTCTCAACGTTTCTTATCTGTTTCACCACCCAGGACCACCACCGTCAACCCCCATCCACCCAACCACAGTATGTGAAGCAGAGAAATCAATACCAATGTCAGGGGACGAGTGAAAGAACAACACAACACAGAAACACAGTCGGTGAGCAACTTTCTTGCGATAAATAGAATGGAAATAGAGTTTTGGAAGAAGAGCCTTTCAACCAATGGATGACAAGTAAACCAGGGAAAACTAGAAAAAGAGCTCCTCGGAGCACAGGTCTCCGCCAGGTCAGGTAGGTTATTGTGGCCTCCTGGTGGCGCTATAATAGGCCAATGTGAAAAGGGTGGCATTTCTTCTTAGGCCTTTCAATGGGACACTGCATTCATGATTTGAGGCATTTTGTTCCAAAAATGTGTTTTGCTAAATTAGACCTGCTGGTGGCGCTATAAAGGCCAATGTGAATGTGAAAAGGGGGGCATTTCTTCCTCGGCCTAGTGGGAATCTGCATGCAAACTTTCACAGAAATTGCACACTGCATTCATGTTTTGAGGCATTTTGTTTAAAACTGACCAATCCTGCTAACTTTGGAAGCCACTGTAAGCCAAATAGGATGGAATATGAAATATCGGACAGATCCATCAGAATCACATGACTATGGAGATGCAGTGTACCAATTTGCATGTTTTTTGGACAGAATCTGAAGGAATAATCTCCATAAATGTATTTTACATAAGTCGGCCTCCTGGTGGCGCTGTAAAAAGCAGATGTAAAAAATGCAATCCAATGTTTTTCCTTGGCCTCTAGGGAGTGTGCGTGCAAAGTTTCACGCAGATCGGTGCAGATATAGTTAAAAATGCAAATCGGCCAGTTATAGCGCCACCATGAGGCTGATTTGAAAATGTTCAAGTGGCATTTCTTCCTCGGCCTAGTGGGAATGTGCGTGTGCAATTTTATGGAAATGGTAAGCTGCGTTCATGATTGGAGGCAGTTTGTTCAAAACGGACCAATCCTGCAAACTTTGGAAGCCAACCTTAGCCAATGAGGATGCAATATGGGAAATCGGACAGATCCGGGTTGATCACATGACTATAGAGATACTGTGTACCGATTTGCATGACGTTTGGTTAAAAGCTGTAGGTGTAATGGGAAAAAATGGGTTTTGCACAAATCGGCCTCCTGGTGGCGCTATAACAGGCCCATGTGAAAAATGTGGGGCAGAGGTTCTGAATTGGCATCCAGGGAGTGGGTGTGCACAGTTTCGCAGCGACCGGGCCAACGGTGCCGGAGATTAGCTGGTAACACACAGACAGGACACACACACACACACACACGGACGGAAGGACGGACGGAGGGTAAAACATACTCTCACAATTAGAAATACGTCGGATTGGGGCTCGTTTCTGGTTTGTCTTGACGTGAAACTTTCAGGCAGAGAATACAGTATGTTTTTAATGAGGCCGGGTCCCAGAGTGAGACTAGTGATCAAGTCAGGCACTGGACTGGAACCGTATTTAATACCAGCCCCACACTCGCCCTGTCCTTTCAACCAGAAGCAATCACATTCAATTAATAAGTACACACGTGCTCCCATGCAACGGGCCAAACACAATGGATGACCAGCAAACCTATCTCGCCTGCCCCACTAGGGCCAGGGAACAAGTCTTCTCTCAAGACAGATTCAGCTGCAAAAACAAAGAAAAATATAGCTGCAAGCAGCGATAATACGGGGCCAGTGAGAGAGAGACAGACAGACATGGAAACTGGAGAGAGAGAGATAGTAATGGAAACTGGGAGAGAGAGAGAGAGAGAGAGAGAGATGGAAACTGGAGAGAGAGGGAGGGAAAGAGACAGAGAGAGAGAGAGAGAGAGAGAGAGAGAGAGAGGGAGAGAGAGAGAGAGAGAGAGATGGAAACTGGAGAGAGAGAGAGAGAGAGAGAGAGAGAGAGAGAGAGAGAGAGAGAGAGAGAGATGGAAACTGGAGAGAGAGGGAGGGAAAGAGACAGAGAGAGAGAGATGGAAACTGGAGAGAGAGAGAGAGAGAGAGAGAGAGAGAGAGAGAGAGAGAGAGAGAGAGATGGAAACTGGAGAGAGAGGGAGGGAAAGAGACAGAGAGAGAGAGATGGAAACTGGAGAGAGAGAGAGAGAGAGAGAGAGAGAGAGAGAGAGAGAGACATGGAAACGGAATAGATTGAAAAGAGACATGGAAACGGAATAGATTGATGAGAGAGAGAGAGATGGAAACAGAATGGATTGATTGGACATCTCAACCTATTGCCATTGACAGGAATCGAATTCTCAACCTTCGGACTAATAGGCTTCAACATTACCTATAGTGCTATAGCTTTGTCCAGGCTGATGTTGTCTGTTGAAGATCATAAACTCTTGCCTTCTGTCATGAACCAAGCCAACACTAAGATCACTCGTTCACAAACCATTTACCAATAGAGAAATTGTATGTCTCCTCGCAACCGAAAACAGTGAAAGCAGCTGATCTACAAGCTCAGAAACACGTTGCTATCTGAAAAGTTTTGCGATTGTAGATCGGCTATTTTCAGAATGAAGTATGTCATACATTGAAAAAGCGTACTCTCAAATAAGCATTTCAGGTTATCTTTACCATTTGCACATGTATTCATTGATACAGTCATGTTGTTTGCAATTCAACTTAAATGAAGTCTGCATCAAGTGAGGCTTGAACTGGCGACCTTGAGATTGTGAGGCACTCATTTAAGGGAGACGCCATTGGACCAACAGACAAGGAACTGTGAAAAAGGAGACCACACAGATGATACAGTTTCACGCAAATAGCTGAAAAATCCTGGGTTTAAGTGTTTTTCAAACTGCTCGAAATTGCGGACAAACTAAGGGCGGAGCTTACTGGTCAAAGCGATAGATGTGTTCCTCATGAGTCAAGGCACAAGTGTAAGCAAGTTTCACGACTTTCGGCCAAACGAGGCATGACTTTTGCCTGTTTAAAGTTTGCATTTAAAAAAAATTGCTATAGCGCCCCCCTTTGGCCAATTGGAGTGAGATTGGTTTCAGTGATATTTGGAATGACTCTCTACATTACTGCAACGTTTCAAAGAAATGTGAGTCTTGCATGTATGTGTTAGGGGCAGATGAATAATTTTCATAAAACTGCAATAGTTAAAATCTATTTCCTCCTGGGATTTTTGAGTAATCTGCACGAAACATTTTACACATGAACTTAGGACCTTTGCCGACAAAACAAAAGCGGCGGATTTTCCATAAGTGAAAAAATGCAGAAGTTATGAGCCAATGGCTGTTTTTCATATAATTCAAAATGGTGGGCGATCTAAAGGTCAGAGGTCAAAAGTCAGACCACGAAAGTTGTCGGGCATGAAGAGACGCATGTGTGTATCAAAGTTTCATGGTTGTAGGTCAAACAGGGCATGAGTTGTACCTGTTCAAAGTTGGCACTTTCAATTGAGTGCTATAGCGCCACCCTTTGACGAATGAGTGTGAGAATTATTTCTTGATAGTTTTACATGTGCATCTACCATATGGCCGAGTTTCGTAAAAAGCGTATGCACGGTTAAGCCAGAATTGCCAAAAACAAGTACTTTTAAAACTGCTCAAAATTGCGGACAATCTAAGGGCGGAGCTTACTGGTCAAAGCGATACATGTGTTCCTCATGAGTCAAGGCACAAGTGTAAGCAAGTTTCACGACTTTCGGCCAAACGAGGCATGACTTATGCCTGTTTAAAGTTTGCATTTTCAAAGAATTGCTATAGCGCCCCCCTTTGGCCAATTGGAGTAAGAATGGTTTCAGTGATATTTGGAATGACCCTGTACATTTCTGCAAAGTTTCAAAGAAATGTGAGTCTGCATGTATGTTTTAGGTGCAGATGAATAATTTTCATAAAACTGTAATAGTTAAAATCTATCTCCTCCTGGGATTTTTGAGCAATCTGCACGAAACGTTTAACACTTCAACTTTGGACCTCTGCCTACAAAAAATTCCAACGGATTTTCCATAAGTGAAAAAATGCAGAAGTTAGGAGCCAATGACTGTTTTTCATATAATTCAAAATGGTGGGAGATGTAAAGGTCAGAGGTCAAAAGTCAGAGGGCGAAAGTTGTTCAGCATGAGGAGACGCATATGTGTATCCAAGTTTCATGGCTGTAGGTCAAACAGGGCATGAGTTGTACCTGTTCAAAGTTGCCATTTTCAATTGAGTGCTATAGCGCCACCTTTGGACGAAAGATTGTGAGAATTATTTCTTGATAGTTTTTCATGACCATCTACCATATGGCCGAGTTTCGTAAAAAGCGACTGCACGGTTCAGCCAGAACTGCGAAAAGTGGCAGAAGAAGAAGAAGAAGTGACAGAATACTGCCAATAACAAAACAGGTCCAGAGCTGAGCTCTGGCCCCGTAAATATATTTCTCTTTACTGAATGGGTTAACAAGTGAAACAAAACGATCATTGTTAACCCACATTACCCTATAACTGACAAGGGCAATCTTTTTCATACTACATATTTACTACATACAGTATATACTACGTCAATATACATGTATATCGACACATAAGGCATGCGGGTCATTCATAGATGGATTGTCGACTACATGCACACATTTGACAAAGTTAGTTAGAGCAAGATTGTTTTTATATTTATGTATTAGATATTTTATATGTGATTTCATGTTTACATTTACTTTAAAAATGAGGGGCCAAATACATAGTGATTTTTATTAGATTTAAGGCCCAATATTTCTACAAATGCTACAAATTGCTACAAAACCTGTGATAGCCAGTCATGTTGGGGATAAACAAGAAGTTGAAGCGTAAATTTAGGTCTGATAATGATGTACCGTGCATGTTAAAATTATGTATACTTTTATATTTCCTAAAGCATTCATTTATTCTTATTTTTTTTTTACATTTTGGAAAAACACTGCCAATTTAACGTTGAGGTGCCCACAGGGTCTAGGTCCCCACTGGACCTGTATCCTTCCTGTGTATACCTGATTATCAGAGCTAATTCAATAAGGTTTTAGAACCATTTTCTAGCGTCCAAACTGCATACACCTGTACCACTGCAATTACTCAAATGGATATTACTACTGCACCACCTGCACACTAAGTTTACTACCTACTCCTAACTACTGTTGTACCCCTGTAACTGAAAACATTTAACAAGTCTGATGTCCTGTACATATTCTGTAAATGATGCTACATTCTGCAGAGAGCAACGTGACAGGCAAGATTCCTTCTGTACTGTATGTGTGAACATACAGTACTCGTGAGGACCGGCATTGAAAATGAATATGTCTGGAAAATAGTGACACGCAGTGAGCTTGCAGATAGACAAATTCTCGGCGTGTGACATCGGTGCACAACTACAATAGAATAGAATACTTTATTGCCAACCATTCAAAAGCATTGCAGTGCCTTTAAAGGCGTCAACATGGATATGACGCAAAACAGCAGAAGCTCGTGTCCATTGTGGTCCATGATAGACATTTAACTAAGTATACTAAGTACAAAAATAGGGAAAACTCTAACCCCATTATCCCAAACCTAACCTCTAAATGACTAATTCTAATCCTAAACTCAACCTGAATATTTTCCTAATGTAAACCTTTTCCTAAAATAATTTTAACAATAAAACAACCATTTCTGTTGAGAGAACTCACACACACACACACACACACACACACACACACACACACACACACACACACACACACACACACACACACACACACAGTGTGTAGGGATAATGATGCACAGCGGTATACAGTGCAGTGCAGTGGTGAATGCGGTAGTAAACATACTCGAATCTCATTTCAGCCGGTGCAGTTTTCCGAGCATCATACAGTATTCATATTCATTCTATAAACCGTAGCAGACACTGCAAATTGTCAGCTCCACGATGATAACAATAACAACACACATCTGTGGTGTGTGTGTGTGTGTGTGTGTGTGTGTGTGTGTGTGTGTGTGTGTGTGTGTGTGTGTGTGTGTGTGTGTGTGTGTGTGTGTGTGCGCAAGCGCATGTGAATGACCTATTTGTGTCAACAGTATTCTCCCAGATCTATAGATTCAAAAGCCCTGTGATCCATCAGTGATGGGTTGTACTTGCTTGTGCTTCGTGTCGCGCACCGAAAATAGCCGATCTACAAGCTCACAACGCGCCGGATGTGACATGTTGTGACCTTGCAGATCGGCTATTTTCGCTGCGCGACACCACCGCGTAACTAAGTATACTGTGTATCAGGCAATTCTGTGCTGTCAGCCTGATATAAAAATATAAAATACAATAATAAAATGTGTGTGTGTGGGTGTGTGTGTGTGTGTGTGTGTGTGTGTGTGTGTGTGTGTGTGTGTGTGTGTGTGTGTGTGTGTGTGTGTGTGTGTGTGTGGTTGTGAATGAGAGTCGGCGCGGTAGGCTGGCTGATATAAAGTTCTATAGGGAATTAGCAGTTGAATTATGGCACACAACGGGGCAGACCTTGGTACCGTATGGATCGTCTGCCTCTCTCTACTTTGTCTCTCTAGAAACATTCCTCTTTTCTCCTCACTCGCTCTCTCAATCATCCTCTCTCCTCCGTCTCCCTTTCTCTCTCCATTCCCCAGCCACGCCACCCCACCCCCCTCCCTCAACCCCCATATGTGAACTGTCTGTCTGTTGTACAGCACTTTGCAGTCTTTTTAATACACCAGGTGTATGTTTTTAATAGCCACATTAACCTAACCCTGGTGTTGGAGTTTCGACCTTGAAAACTGGTTTGGGGGGATATCTGATAGATTTCAGTTCAGCTCTTTACTGAAGGATTGTGGCATTACAATGGTGCATAATAACCAGACGTTTCTGAAATAAAATACACAGAAATAATAATACATGAATAGTATGAATGACTGATGACTGGTATTGACAAGAGCTGTAAATAAAACTGCATGAATTAAATTAAACCAAAGCGATGTTGTCATAATACAACAAAGTACAACAGCAACTGTAGTATCAACTAATATTACAGCACAATGATATCACATCAGCTGCATTAGCTGTGTGTTCACAGTACTACAGGCCAAGCTAGCTTGACTAGTAGCCAGTTAGCTCAATGACTATTACACAAACAGGCTAATTGCTGGAATGAGTTCTATCAACAGAACAACAGCACAGAGAAAGATTCTCTTAACACAGGTCAAATACAATACCATGAAAGGCAATGAGATTCAAATAATTGTGTAACACAAACATTTAACTATGAATATGACAACTTACATGATCATTGATTTCAGTCTGTGAGCAGTGAGTGCACCATAACAAGCAACAAGTGAAGTAACAGGTGGTAAAGCAACAGGAAGGAAGAAGAGCAAAGCAACCTGATGCTTCAAAATAAAAGTCTGTCAGAGTCTCTGAACATGAATAATTCACAACACCTGGCAAGTTATTATAGGCGGAATAAAGTAACAAAATGTGTTTGAATAAAATAAAAAAAAATTAATGAAAAATATATAAATTAATAAATACATATATATTTACATTTTTGTAACAAGTGTGTAGAAGTGGTTAACCTAACCCACACCTCGCCCACAAGGACATTTTCTTGGGTGCTTGGACTGACATGCACAAGGAAACTTTTGGCACCATTGGGTGTGTGGACTTAAAGGTAGGGTAAGTGATATTTTTGGGTTAAAACAAAAAGTATTTTGTTAAAAGGTTAAAGCACTATATTCTGATAATAATCATTGCTATAGAGTGTTTGTTCAGTAACAGGAGTCTCCCCGTCTCTCCAGCTCTTTAATAAACAGAAAATACATTTTTCGGTAGGTGTCAAAATCTCAGCCAATCAGGAGAAGGTACCCATTTTTAAGCTTCATTTTTATAGTGTTCCAGTTCCAATTTTGCCTGCTCATTTCTTAGTGTCATCACTTCCAATTTAACTTGTTTAATCTATATCCTGATTGAGTTCTCTATCCTGATTGGATAAAATTGGAAATGAAACTGAAACTGAAACAAAAATGCATTTTCTGTTTTATAAAGAGCTGGATAGACAAGGAGACTCCTTTTACTGAACAAACACTCTATAGCAATGAGTACTATCAGAATATAGAGCTATTTAACACTTATTTTAACCAAAGAAAATCACTTACCCTACCTTTAAATGAGTAGTTCAAGTCATTTTCAAAAAAAATACTTCATCAATTAGGCCTACGCACCCCATGAAGCCTTGAATTCATGGAGATTCATCTTCCCAAAGAAAGACATTAGCATCTTTAGACAAAAACAAAGAAAAACATATATCTTTCCGCCAGTCATCAAATTATTGGCTTAGGAATGTGACAAAATAAAAGCATCTCCACGAATTCAAGGCTTCATGGGGTGTAATTGATAGAAAATAAGTCATTTTTAGCACATACAACGATTATCAATAAAGAGGTCAAAGTCAAGGTCTCTTCCATCCATTCATTCCAATCTCTCTTTCTTCCTCTGTCCTCTTCTACATCACACGCACAGACACACACACACACCTCCGTTATGTCCCTCTTCATCTGCATACACTCCTCTCAGCCCAACCTCCTCCATCCATCCACATCCTCAGCCTCGTTGCTACAGCACTCAGGTCTTTATGATGTCGAGCACTGCCTTCGCTCATCTGCCTCATCCCTCTCTCCATGTCCCCCTCTCTCTTCATCCCTACCCCCCCCTCACACACACACACACATGCATAACGTGAACACTACCCATCCTCATTTAAATACGTCGCCCCCATAAGACGAGACTTAACGACGCATATTTCCACCTCCAAGGACCTGCTTCATTTATTCTCTTTCAATCGCCTTCCTTCCATCCGTCCCCTCTTCTCCCCTCCCTCCATATATCTCTCCCATCCCTCCTTCCCTGGGTGCAGGCTCTGTATGGAGACTTAAAGTGGCCTCAGCTGTTACATATGGACTTAATCCTCCTCCCCGGCCTTTAGTCATCCCTCTCTCAACACTCACTGCTGTATATCTGCCTGGCTCTCAGCACCAGCGGTGGAAAGTAGATTTACTCAAAATACTGTGCTTAAGTACAATTATGAGGTACTTTCGCTTTACTTGAGTATGTCCATTTTTCACTTTATACTTGTACTCAAGTACATCTCAAATATTACTTACATGTAGTAGACTTTGATTATTATTACAAAATACGTACATTAACCACATATAAGCCCTGTTTTAGTGTTTTATACTTCGGCTATTCGAAAATAGAATCCAATGCGTTGTGAGCTTGTAGATTGTCTATATTGTCTAAAAATGGGCCATTCATAATGAGCAGCTACTTTTACTTTGGTACCATATTAGTAAGTAAGTATATTTTGATGCCAATACTTTTGTACTTTTGCTCAAGTCAGTTGAATACAGGCCTTTTACTTGTAAAATAATATTTCCATTATTGTGGTATTGTCTGTTACTTATGTAACACATCAGAGTACCTCTTCCACCACTGCTCTCCAGACTCTGTGCTGTACTGTATATCTGCCTTTAGCTCCCAGTGCTCTACCTTCCTCATGCTCTCATTTCTTATTCTCTCATCGCCGGCTCTACCACCTTCTGCTAGCCACTTGAACCTCATCATCCATATTCTGGGGGAAACATTAGCTAAAAAATAAACAGATCTACAAGCTCACATTGCGTCGCCCACAACGTGTCGACCATGGTACCACTTAACAGGCCACATAGGTTTATGGACCGATGGAAGCAACAGCAGTATCACAATGAAAACTCACTTTTCAAGGTGTTAAAGAAAACTACCATGACATTTTTTATGTACATTTCTTTTAATGTTACTGTTCTGAGTGTTTTGCCAATTATTTGGGGGCCCCACTTGCAATATCCTCACGGCCCACCCCACGGCCCACCCCACGGGATCAGAACCACTGGTATAGAGGGTTTAATTGGTCCATCCATCCGGTGTAGATGTCTCTGTGTGTCGTATAGCTCGCTGTGGGCAGGAGATGAAGAGGTCCCCCCTGGGGAGCATCTGCAGCTCAACTGTTCATGGCCCCCTGGGGGCTTCTCTACCCACTGTCACCTCCCCGGGACACAGCTCTGATCTGCACCCTCATCCTCAGCCTCTCATCCCTGCCTCCTTATGCTGTCTGTCTGTCTGTCTGTCTGTCTGTCTGTCTGTCTGTCTGTCTGTCTCTTTCAATTAAATCCCAATGAGATTGTTGGCATGAGAAAACATTAAAAACTAAGAAATGTATGTACAATTTACATGTACCCCCCCCCCCCCCTCTCTCTCCCTCTAATATATCCCTGTCCCTATCTCTCTCACCTTATCATCTGTCATCTATCTCTCTCCAGTTGTCTCTCTTCAGATTATAATTGCTGGCCTTTAAATCACATCAATAACCAGGATGCCATTATACTGTAAATGAACGCACACACACATCCATATACATACACACACACACACACACACACACACACACACACACACACACACACACACACACACACACACACACACACACACACACACACACACACACACACACACATAAACACACTGAAAGTGTGCGTGAGAGCAAGAGATACGCACTGGGCATGGAGACAAATTGATTGTTGGATGCTGGATTCGCTCGCTCTCTCTTTCTCTCTAGCCTACTCTATCTCCCATTCTCATTGTGAGCAGAGGTAATGACCCATTTGTCAAAGTTTTAATCAAATTTAGACAATGGATTGGATGCTATTAGCTCGGTATGCCTCTGTTTTTATTTCCTTTATAGACGACAGATGCCGCACATTTCCCCACTTGCTATATAAATTAAAGGGGAATGCCATAATAGGGCTGTGTGCAAGTGCATTAATAGCGTGTGTGTGTGTGTGTGTGTGTGTGTGTGTGTGTGTGTGTGTGTGTGTGTGTGTGTGTGTGTGTGTGTGTGTGTGTGTGTGTGTGTGTGTGTGTGTGTGTGTGTGTGTGTGTGTGTGTGTGTGTTAGGCCTTTGTGTGTGTACTAAACACTAAGCTATATTATCAATTACACAGTGATAAGCATTCATTGATGATGTTGCATGGCAGTGAGCTGACCTTTCTATTGACTGAATATGATGAGCAAAATGAACTGATGTTCGTACGTGTGAGCGCAGTCGAGCTGGCAGGGAGGCTATTTGTACAGTGCTTCACAAGATACAATTGTCGCATTGCACCGCGTTGTGAGCTTGTAGATCTACTATTTTAGTTATTTTGTGTATATATACATATATATATATATATATATATATATATATATATATATATATATATATATATATTATTTGTTTCACATTTCTGCCTAGAACGACAAAAATAGGGATGCCAGACTGGAAGTGCTTAAAGGTTGTGTTTGTGGACCATTTTGCAACAAAAGCCATCCATCCCCTTGCGTTCCCCACTCATCCGCCCCTTGCTGTCACAGACAGCAGTGGGTTGAAAAAGCAGATGCAACCCAGACAAGGAGCTACTGTGAGAGGGGTAGAGAGAGAGAGAGAGAGAGAGAGAGAGGGAGAGGGAGAGGGAGAGGGAGAGAGAGAGAGAGAGAGAGAGAGAGAGAGAGAGAGAGAGAGAGAGAGAGAGAGAGAGAGAGAGAGAGAGAGAGAGAGAGAGAGAGAGAGAGAGAGAGAGAGAGAGAGAGAGACAAGGGCTGGAGAGAGAGAGAGAGAGAGCTGGAGGGGGGTAAATAGAGGATGTAGAAAAGGGGTTTAAAGGAGGATTTAGAGAGTAATTTGGGGATATGTAGATCAGTGGGAAAGAGGAGAAACAGAGGGAGGATGGAAAAGGGGATTTTTGGTGGAGGCCACACGTAGCGACGAAGAAAGGAGGAAAATATAAAGGCCTGCAGAGACAGATGTAGAGAAATGCAAAGCAGTAGGGAGGAGGAGGTGTGGAAGGGAGGGTGGGGATGCTACATTGAGTAGAAGGGGGGATGCATGAATTATGGAAAAGCCTGTGGGTAGATCCATAATGATAGATCACTCTATCTGAGATACTTCAATTAGGGCGAAACTCTGCATGCTGATTCACAGATGAAGGGAGCAGAAAGCAGAGAGAATGGGAAGAGAGAGAGAGAGAGAGAGAGAATCGATGGTGAGCATGTAATGGCTAAGATGATAAACACGACCATAATGATGGTGAAATTCCACATCCAATTAAGTGCAAAGTTGTTTGTCTTGGAATAATGTTCTGTGCTGGCGCACTGTACAGTGAGATGAAAAATAAAAAATAAAATAAAACACTGTGTGGGTTGGATCTTTGTCCTAATCTTGTAATCGACTTAACAGGAGCTAGATATCGTCGTAGAACACCGTGCAGTGTTCTTCTGCTAAATGAAAAACACTGAGAAGGGCATGCTTAAAAAGAAAAACTGTTCAGACGAGTGCATCACTCAAATAGTCTTTCACCTCCATATTTGCAGTTGCTTCATCACAACACTGCACTTAACTGCACAGAATCCAACTTGACATCACGTGAACCCTTTCAAGTTCATTACGGCTGACGAGACGGGCTGGTCCCAGACCGGTTTGTTCTGAAATGGTTTTGAAGAAGCTTCCCCCAGTATCCCCAAAGTCATACATAGGATATTAGGACTGAAATTATGCTTCTTTCCAATTCATCACACATGGCACATGAAGGCAAATTTGCATTTGCACTTGCACAGTAGTGCACGCACACGCACACGTGCACACACACTCATCACCTATGCCGGCAGCATGTGTTGGTGCAGCAGGTTTATACATGCTGACTTTTAATTGAATGAGAAGGGACTTGAGCTCTCCAGTGTTCATTAGCTGTGAGATGAGAAACTTGGGATGCATGTAGTATGGCACATGTGCACAAGCACAAGTACACGCACGCGAGTGAGCGCACGCGTGCGCGCACACACACACACACACACACACACACACACACACACACACACACACACACACACACACACACACACACACACACACACACACACACACACACACACACACACACACACACACACGTTGGTATTACTGTTTGTGAGGACATAAACATTTTTTTTTACGAAAAGCCACTTTTAACCAAAAGCCCTATAGCTTAACTAAAAAGCATGAGTTTATATTCAATTGTCTGCAACACCAGCACGCAGCTATGTACACTTATAAATAAGGTAAAACTCCCACTTTAACCCTTGAATCTAACCTCTAAATGCCTAATCTCTAAATGCCTAATCCTAACCCCATGCTGAATCTTTTTCCTAACGGTAAGCCATTTCCCCAAATATTCTATATCCATATCCCTTGTGAGGACCAGGAAATGTGTACACATATAATTAAATAAAATATAATATAATAAAATTCTCAAATTCAACTATATTTTACATTTACATACACACACACACACACACACACACACACACACACACACACACACACACACACACACACACACACAGACTAATACATCTTCCCAGATAGGTAGAAGATGTTCTAGTAGTGTCGAGGTGGTGTACTGCTGTGGCAGTGAGTACCATGTTGTGAAGGGTGTACTGCTGTGGGGGTGACATACTGTCAGGGAGGTTGTGAAGTATTGAGGAGGTGGTACAGTACAGCATGCTGCCGCACAAAATGTATGCAAGAAGAGGGAAATGCTATAAGATAGAGAGGTGGAGATTAGCCAAGGTGAGAACAGTACATTTTCTTGGTAATGAGATTTAAAATGTCGTTGCTGTCAGGCAGAAACCTCCATGTTTAAAATGTAATTCCCTACTTCATCATACAATGGTGTCACACAAAAGTAGTGAAAATAGCCGATATACAAACTCACAACGTGTCGGCTATTTTCACTATTTACAAATGTTTTAAAGTAATAATAAAACAGGAATGTTTTTTTTACGTGCAAGGTTTCCACCTGACAGCCAGGATATCCTGATTTATCCGTAGTTCTGTGCAGGTGTCGAGCACCGGAAATAGCCTAAGCTCACAATATGTCGTAATCTGTGACACGTTGTGAGCTTCTATGGCTATTTCATGGGTTAAAACTCCATTGCAACGAGATGAAATGTCGAGTTGAACGCATTACATTTTAGGGAGAATTATTGTCATTCTAAGCACAAATTAAGCCCTCCTAATGTGTTTTTTTTTCAAAAGTACAAGGGAAAGTAGAGTGAAAACGCATGGCTCCCCATTGTAAATGTTTTGACAAACTGAGCCGCTGAGCACATCATTACGAATGAGCACACCTGTCTGCTATAATGCTGCTCCTTTAGAATTCACACTTTGGTGTCGTGGAGTCCACTTGTGTCACTCGGCTGAACAAACAAACTACTCTGTTACATAACGTTGCTGTAGGGTGGCAACTTGCATGTTCAAAACCAAACTTCCTTTTTTATTATTATTTTTAAAAACCATAACAAATTGTGAAAATAGTCGATCTAAAAGCCGAAAAACATAAAAAGTTGAAATATGTAAATATGAGGTTTTGCCCTACAGCTACAATAAGTTGTCACAAGTCTTTTCAGGTGGCCCAGCTCTCATAGGCTCCAAAAGAGCTTCCCTCAAACTCTTACAGATGTTAGGAATGATGAGATGTGGTATGACTGCATTATGGATGTTTAGTTCTCTAAGTACAGCAGAACTTTAAATTGTAAATTGCATAAACTGAAGCCTTAAACTGTGTGTGTGTGTGTGTGTGTGTGTGTGTGTGTGTGTGTGTGTGTGTGTGTGTGTGTGTGTGTGTGTGTGTGTGTGTGTGTGTGTGTGTGAGTGAGAGACATGTGATGCCTTTTCAGATGTCACAGCTAATACACCAGATGTTTTTGTTGTTGATGAGGACAGTAGAGAAGTGACCATTTTGGAAGTGGCATGTACATTTGATCACAGCCTGGAAGAGGCATTCCTTACCAAGGTGCTTAAGTACCAACGTCTTAAGGATGCTATCATGCAGCTTGGTTACAAATGTAAACTGCTTGTGTTCATATTTGGAAGCCTCGGTAATGTCCATAAATCAGTTGTGAGAGGCCTGCAGATTGCAGGAATGCCCAAGGCAAAAGCTAAGGCATTGGCAAAATTCTGTTCAATGTCTGTGATAATTGGCAGTCGCCATATATGGAGGAGGCGATGCTTCCTGTACCCGTGATCTGTATTCTGAAATACTTGTCGCTGAGCTTTTTCCAAGTTTGCCCATCTACTATTGTTTGTGTTCAAGAATTTATTGTTAAAATGTGAACGCAAATAAAGATGTTAAATGTGTGTGTGTGTGTGTGTGTGTGCGCGCGAGCGTGCGTGTGTGTGTATGCGCGTGTGTGCGTGCGTGCGTGCGTGCGTGATCTAAATCCAGAAGTTAAACCTATTTATTACTTCAAAAGGTAGTTCTTCATTCCGTGCGTTCATTAGTTTTTGCTAGTTGAAGTGGAGCAAAAGCTGAGATTTTTTTATTTATTATTCAAGTAAATGTAGCCTGGCTACATCTTACATGTTTTTAAATAGATTTGTTTCCCCTACTTCTGTGAAGTCCATTTAGTGGTACAGTAGGTAATTAGCTACGACGATGTTGGGGCACTGCACCGACACTGCTAGGGGTCAGAGGTCACATCTTGCTTGGGCTAAACATAGTAAAGCGGTGTGCACTCACAACACTGTTAAGCACTTTAGATAAAAGCATCGGCAAATGTCATCTATGAGAGATCAGACGGGGAGACAAGGGGCCTAGCGGTGAGAGGGTTAGACGAGGTTACAGCACTACTTAACTTGCGCAAGATCAAAAGAGAGGAGGGGAGGGAAAGACGAAAGGAAGGGGGGCTGGCTTTGAAGTACTGCCTAGCTAAAGGCTACATTCACCTCTTATTTCACTGGTGAGCTAGAGAGAGAGAGACAGAGAGGACATGGGGTAGGATAGGTAAAAAAAAGAAAAGAAGAGAGTGATGAGACAGGTAGTCGGAGAGGATGAATGACAGGGACAGAGGAAGAGACAGAAAAGAGAACCAAAGATCAATGAGAGAGCCCCATCAGTTGGGGGTAATGATAGAGAGGACGGGGGAGAGAGGAATAAAGTGAGGGTGATAAAAGCACTCATCAAACAGAGCAGTGGCATCACTGATCAGGGTGGATTTTTGAAATGGGGGCAGACAAAAGAAAAGAACAGTCACATAGGAGAGAACAGGAGAAAGGTATACGGCAAGGAGAGGAAGAAGAAAGGAGGGGCAAGGGCTGCCAATTCAGAAATGAGAACAGAAGAAAAAACACAGGAGTGTAGGCCTATGCATAGAACCTAGCTACTTAGCATACTGTATATTCTGGGGCTAACATTTGGCTAAAACAGACGATCTAACAACGCATCGCAACATGACACGATGTGAGCTTATAGATCCTCTATTTTACGCTAGTGCAAAAACAGGTATAGTAAAGAGCCCTTGGGAATGCAGTCAACTAAGTAGTGGTTAGAAGTAAAGTCCACCCCTTTCTCTGCTGGTCCTTGAAAACAACAATTTTCCAACAGGGGTTCCAAATGGACCCTTACAGGTCTGTAACTCTGAGAGTGTACTACTGAAAACTTAAATTAACACAGTTTTACGGTGTAGATTGGAGTCCCAAAGGAAAACAAAAGACCCAAAACGGTACATTTGGACCCCAAGTGGACCACAGACCCTGGTGCATTGGCCACTCTCACACATAGTAGCTCTCTCTGAAAAAATGTGGAGTGTGTGGGTATAGTGAGACACAGTTGAAGCAAAGTGTTCAGTGGTGTTCAATGGCATATTGACTCCTTGTGAATAGCCTGGATTGATTTAGATTTTTAGCCGCATGCGCTAGCGAGCGGCTCTGTAAACAGCACCAGTCTCTTTCCGACACCTGAGTAAAAAGTGTCGACACCTGAGTGTCATTGGCTGTCCATCACACTTCCCCGTTTTTAAGCTCCCCTTTTAAGCCAATGGGGAGACGAAAATGTAATGGACACGTTAGTCAACGAATTAGACGAGACGAAAATGTTAGGGCGGGACGAATGGAGAAGAGATCCAATCAGAATTACTCTTTTTGAGGGACTAGTTGGGAAGGGAACCAATCAGAACGATCCTCATTGTTAGTTAGGTCTATCCACCCGGAAGCACACCATATTAGGGGCCAGCATGGACCAACATCACAACAAGGCAACGCACAGAGTTACACAGCAGAGAGAGAGAGAAAGGGAGACAGCTTCAGCCCAGGAGGGTTAGCCTAAATGCTAGCGTGCTTCATTAGACCTAGTTTGCCTATTAAGTTATTATTTGCCCATGTTCACACTGACTTCAATCTTAGCTATTGTTGGGAAGACCCGTGTGGTGTCAAAAAATGTTGCCAACACTTATATAAAAAACTTTAGAGCGTTAATTTGCGACGCTAAATGTTGCCAGGTTTGGCGAGAGAAACAAGCAATCCAAAAAACTGTCTGTAAGAACAGAACAGAACAGAACAGAACACACACAGTTTTTGCATACATGCAAAATCCTTAGATTTTCAGAGTGCCTAACTTTCAGGGTTAAATTAAAGCATTAAAGTACAACAAACATATTTACTCACAGACAGAAAAAGTTCTGTGTAGATGTGTGTATGTGTGTACGCGTGCATGCGGCGTCCGGTGTGTGCGTTGTGTCAATGTGTTTGCGCACACTACGTTTGACAATGTTAGTTCAGCGTCTGACACATGTTTGTTGTGTCAGTGTATCAAACTACATGTGACAATATTAGTGTGTGTGTGTGTGTGTGTGTATGTGTGTGTGTGTGTGTGTGTGTGTGTGTGTGTGTGTGTGTGTGTGTGTGTGTGTGTGTGTGTGTGTGTGTGTGTGTGTGTGTGTGTGTGTGTGTGTGTGCGCGTGTGCGTGCGTGCGTGTGTGTCTGACAGATGGTGGCCCCCCCTGTGAAGACGCACCGAACTAGGAGGATCGGGCCGGTGGGGATGGCGCGTACGTGCGTGTGTGTGTGTGTGTGTATGTTTTTTTTTCTCCCCAAATCAAAAAGCGACAGCAGAATCTGTTCAAAGTACTGGCTCTAAACCTTCTGCTTTCACTGTTGATTCATAATTGAATGTGCAAATGTTTATCGCCAGGCAATCACACAGCATGATGTCTCAACAAAGACAATTAGCTCACTGCTTTTCACTCTGTATTCTGTAAAGATAATACAAACCTTTTCATTCTACAGTATGTGGTTAACTTAAAACTATAGGTTACTTACGTAACCCCGGTTTTATAAATTGCGAACGAGGTGTTCACATATGGGAAACAGCGCCCTCTGGCGATGATACAGAAGCTTCACATTCACTCCCTCAGGACCAAAACCCTTTTTGGCCCCGAGGGTCTCCCGTCTCTTTCCGGTAGTCCTTTCCCCAAAGGCATAAAAGGAACCGGAAAACGGAAGTTCGTTCTCTTATACACCAGCTTCCTTCTGCCGAGCAAAAAGAAGGGTGTTTTTGTGAACACCTCGTTCGCAATTTATAAAACCGGGGTTACGTAAGTAACCTATAGTTTTATTACATTGCTCTCTCGGTGTTCACATATGGGAGATATAAACCCCCGGAAAGTATCTACACGAGATACCACACAAACTGCCCCAGCACCTAGGCACCAGGGCCCCGTCCCCCCGGGACGTGGCCCCCTGGCACCCCTGTGCCTCCGGACCCCCAGGGTCCAGAGCACACCCCCAGACCCACCGAGTCTGGGAAATGGAACAGTAAAAGTGGGGCCCTGACAGACCTAAGTCTGCCTTATAAACTAAAAAGCAGGCAAGCCTGTCTATTCTAGTAAGGGGAAGGGCCCTGACAGACCGAAGTCCGCCTTATTCATCTAAGGCCCAAACATCGGCCTATCAATCACTAAAGAACAGGGGCATGAACAGATCCGCAGCCGTTCCACGCCCCTAACCACCTTAGGTGGAAGCCACACCCAGGACCGCGTGCGCCATGGAAGACGCCGCCACGTCCAGGCTATAGAAAACAGCGAAAGTTGACGGAGACGCCCAACTCGCTGCCGTGCAGATGTCCCGAATCGCCACCCCTTTGAGGAGGGCCCAGGACGTCGACACACCCCTAGTAGAGTGCGCTCTCAGGCCCACAGGCACTGGGGCTCCCCTACTAGTGTAAGCCAGGCGAATAGCCTCCACAATCCAACGGGAAAGCGTAGACTTAGTCACCACCTTTCCCCCAGGCCCCGGGCCCAAGGAAACGAACAGCTGGCTAGGTCGGTCCCGGGCCGCAGTCCGCCGGACATACAGCCGCAGGGCTCTGACTGGACAGAGACAGTGCAGCCTCTGATCCTCCTCTGAGGCAAACGGAGGCGGGTGAAAAGCCACCAGCTCAGTCGGTGTCACCACCGCCAGATGGTTCTTGGGGATGAACGCCGGGTTGGGTCTAAGGACCACCCTACTGCCATCACCAGCAAACCTCATGCACTCCGGAACTACCGACAGGGCATGAATGTCGCTCACCCGTTTCGCTGTTGTCAGCGCAACCAAAAGCACCGTCTTGAGCGTGAGGAACTTTAGTTCCACCGTCTCCAAAGGTTCAAAAGGAGGACGAGAGAGTGAGTCGAGCACCAGGACCAAGTCCCACGTGGGGAACAAGGACCGTGAAACAGGATGTTCACGCAACGCGCCCTTCATGAACTGGCACACCAGGGGCTGTCTTCCCACGGTTTTCCCATCATCAAAACCAACATGGTTGGCAGAGATGGCCGCCAGATACACTTTGATCGTAGAGAAAGCATTTCCCAGATCCAACCTATCCTGTAGGAAAGTCAGGATGTCTGCTACTGATGCCTGGAACGGGACCACGACCGGGGACCGTTCCATACACCACTCCTCGAACACACCCCACTTAGCTCCGTAGACGGACCTAGTGGAGTGTGCCCTAGCAGCCTGGATAGTAGCCACCACTCTAGGTGGAAGACCAGACGCAGTCAAATTCTCCCTTTCACGGGCCAGACCCACAGGTCTAGGTCTGCGGGTCTGTGATGACGGATTTCGCCCCCCGCCTGCTGCACCAGGTCCTCTCGCAGCGGGAGGGGCCAGGGCCGATCGTATAGGAGGGGAGCTATCTCCGACCTCCATGTGCCCCATGCTGGAGCCACCAGCAGTACCGTCAGGTCCCGGAGCCTGATTCGTTCCAGGGTGGGATGGATCAGCTCCAGTGGCGGGAAAGCGTAGAGCAGTCCCCTCGGCCACTCGTGCGCTAGAGCATCCCCACCCAGCGGAGCCTGGCCTTTCACTGAGAAAAACAGAGAACACTTCGTGTTCTCCTCTGACGCAAACAGGTCCACCCGGGGCCGTCCGAACCTGGCCCAGATCTGGTTTGCGACC
Source organism: Gymnoscopelus microlampas (assembly GCF_963454915.1). Classification (NCBI taxonomy): domain Eukaryota; kingdom Metazoa; phylum Chordata; class Actinopteri; order Myctophiformes; family Myctophidae; genus Gymnoscopelus; species Gymnoscopelus microlampas. Next base: position 26,739,675 of record NC_139941.1, read on the forward strand.
GCGGGGTGCAGAGACCATTCTGAAAAATGAATCTTGCCCCTGGACAGAAGATCGGCTCCTCTGTTCAGAACCCCTGGCACATGAGAGGCGCTGATTGACTCCAGGTGCGTGTCGCACCACAGCGTCAGCTTCCGCGCCAAACCGTCCAAGGTACGAGACTTCAAGCCTCCTTGTTTGTTGATGTAGGCCATGGTCGTGGTATTGTCCGTCTTGACCAGAACGTGACAACCACTGATGTGGGGCTTGAAGCGTTTCAACGCCAAAAGGACCGCCATCAACTCCAAGTAGTTGATGTGGGCCCTCCTCAGACTGAGGTCCCACACACCCCTGGCCGTCCTGCCCTCGAAGGTAGCGCCCCAACCGGACAGACTGGCGTCTGTGGTTATCATCTTCCTGGAGATGATCCTCCCCATTGGGACGCCCTCTGACAGGAAAGAGGTTACTTTCCATTGACGAAGTGGCTGCATGCACGCTGCGGTCACCGTTACCCGGCGAAAACCCTGAGTGACCGGGATCCCTAGGGAGCCCATCCATCTCTGAAAAGGGCGCATGTGCAATCTGCCCAGGCGTACCAGGGAAATGGCTGAAGCCATGAGTCCCGCCGCCCTCATGCAGATTGTGTACTGGACCTTGCGTTCCAGTTGAAACATGGCCAGACACTTCAGAAACGAGACTATCCTCTCCTGAGATAACCGAGCCCTGAGAGTAACAGCGTCCAGCTCGATGCCTATGAAAGTAGCGTGTTGGGACGGGGTGAGCCTGCACTTCTCGAGGTTCAACGTGAAACCTAGGGAGGTCAGATGCGACACTACTGTATGGGTGTGGTGAACCACCTCCTGATACGAGTCCCCGCTCAGTAGCCAGTCGTCTATGTAACTCGCGATGCGAATACCCCTCTGTCTCAGTGGGGCTATCGCCGCCTGAGTACATTTCACGAACACCCTGGGACTCAAAGACATGCAAATGTCATTTTCGCGACCTGGCACCGCGACCCCTGGTCGAGCCTCTCTGGCTGGGCCGGTTCTGCGGGGGGCGGGGGCGGTCGTCCTCCCTTCGGTCCCGCTGTTCACGAACTGCTGGTGGAGCGGAGGAAGACTGGGCCTGGCGAGCTGGGCCTTCCTGCCGTGTCACCGGCCTTCCTCGGTCCGGTTGTCGCGGGAGACGGGACTGAGGTCTGGGGGGAAGTGCCCTGGGGGGCGCTTGGATGCAGGAGAGAGCCGCCTCGTCCTGGGCTTTTCGAGCCGTGTGGCTGTCCTGCAAAAAGCCCACGGCTCCTTGGAAAAGATTCTGAGGGGTGATTTTCAGGTTCAGAAGATGTTTTTTATCATCCGGTCCTCGAAAATTGACATGATCGAGCCACCTTGCTCGCTCGTGGACGACGCAAAGCCCCAGTACTCTACCCGTCCACTCAGTGGTGTATTTATTCAAAGCGATCATCTCCTGAGTAAGGCGTCGCATCTCAGCCAACTGGGCTGGAGTGGCGGCGTCTCCCGCCTCGCTTAGCAGCTCCTTCAGCGAACCCTGCAGAAGGGCGGTGGCGTTCAGAGCCCTGCCGCCCGATGTCGCAGCCTTGTACACGGCCTTAGTAGCCGCCGAGCCGGCGACATCCTTGTCGTTGCAGAAGACCGGAGGGTCTTTTGTTGTCGAAAAAGGAGCCTTCTGGCCACGAGGCTGACTATGCAGGAGGGATTGGGCCAGTGTACGATCCATGGGTGGGGGGGGGCCTAGGCCCAGATCGGCCGCACCCGTGCAATCAATGTCGAAACGTGGACGTCTGGGATCCGCGTCGGGGGCTGTCGGATTATTCCACGATGAAGCGAGAGCCGTCGCGAAGCCTTTCGCCAGGGGAAGTTTGCTCTTCTTAGTAACCTTCTCCTCCACTGATTCGAGACCCTGGAAACCTGAGCTGTCGACGGGGGTCTCGCTTATCTCATCCCCTGGCCATTTGAGGCCACACCTGACGGTGGCTTTTTTGTATAGCTCAAGGAGGGGAAAATCTAATTTTTCGGCCGGCGGGGGGGCAGTGAGCGCCTCGGCGCGAGCCTCCGTAGGGGAGGGGGTTGGGGCGATGGCTAGGGTGAGGGTGGGGGGGCCGCGGTCCGCCGCGTGGGCATCCTCCGGGACGAACGCTCGGTCCACCACGTGGGCATCCTCCCGGACGATCTCCCCATCCTCCGCCACCTCGTCGATGACTTGGTAGTCCCGTTCACTTCCATGCCGCTCGGGTTGGTAAGGGGCGATGGTGTCATCCTCCTCGTCTGCCGAAGCTACGCTCCCAGGCGCCGAGGAATAGTGCGAAGCCGCACGGTGTTCGGTGCGGCTACCAGGTGGTGTGGGGGGGGGTTCCACGCGGGGCGAGGCACCCCCGTGGCCGTCCCTCGGCGGGGAGCGAGAGCGGGGAGGGTGAGTAGATCTCGGAGGCTCCAGAGCCCTGGAGCCGCTAGCTGTCGGGGGAAGACGCCGGCGAGAGGAGAAGTAGCGGTCGTCGCCATGCTGCTCCTCGTGGTCCTCGTAGAGGGATCGTGGAGGCTGGAAAAAATTCCGAGCCTCGTGGAAACGGGTCCTCCTCTCGTTGGAACTGAAAGACGCGCATTCAAAGCATCTCGGGTACAGCTCATAAGCGGCGTCCTCAGCGTGGGCGAGGCCTAGGCAGGCGACGCAGTGGCTGTGTGCGTCCCACTCATCGAGCATCTGGGGGCAGGAACGGGAGCCGCACCGCCGAAGTTGGAACTCCCGGCGGTCGGCTACTGCAGGACGACGTCGAGCCATAGCAAGCTAGGCTGCTAGCTAGTCGATAGATTCTTTGTTGGAGGGCTGTGCTCTTCTCCGGAAAAACACAGCGGACAGGGAAAAAGAGAGAGATCTGGGGAACTCTGTGGACGAGATCCGCCTCGTTGCTTTAGAGTTTGAGGACCCGCAGAAAACTCGTGCTTGTTTTGTAGAATTCGTAGTTGTAGATATTTTTGCTGCGTGAAGCTCCTTCATCTGAGGCAGAAGGAAGCCAAGAGAACGAACTTCCGTTTTCCGGTTCCTTTTATGCCTTTGGGGAAAGGACTACCGGAAAGAGACGGGAGACCCTCGGGGCCAAAAAGGGTTTTGGTCCTGAGGGAGTGAATGTGAAGCTTCTGTATCATCGCCAGAGGGCGCTGTTTCCCATATGTGAACACCGAGAGAGCAATGTAATAAAACCACAAAGCATATGCATTCAGACATGTCAGCAGACTCGGCACTGATAAATATCACAAATAAATATCAGTGTGATCATTCTGGTCTTTGTTAAGACATGAGCATCTATGAAAATGCTGCATGCAGTTGGTTGAGGCCCAGCCACCTCTCGAATATCTGTGCTGTATTCTCTCTCTCTCTTGCTCTTCCACACATGCACGCACACACACACGCAAGCACGCACGCACGCAATTACGCACGCATCCACGCACGCACGCACACAACGTTGCATTTTTAGGAAAATTTATGTTTCTCAGTAAATGTGTTTGCTAATAAAAAAATAAAACACAGCAAATCACTTCTTTACATGTTCATATTGCAGAGTGAGGCCAACATGCTCTATTTGTAAAATGATTTAACCGCTGATTTTGCATACAAAATGTGACAAAATGTGCATGGGCGGCCGTCTCATTCTAAGCTTGCAATTATTAATGAATCAGTATAGCTGCTTTTGATATGTTTGCCCAGTGTGTTTGTGTGCATGTGTTTTTGTGAATGAGTTATGTTTCATAAGGCATGTAAATATATGCATAACATCTTTCATGACTAAGTTGGATAGATGCAGATGTTTGCCGACATTTACATTTATGTTAATGTAATAACGTATGTGTTTTAATAAGTGAACGTATTTACCATTACTGTGTAGGTGGGTGTCTGGATGCGTATACAAGTGCATACATGTGCTTGCATGCATGTGACTTCAAAAGTGGATTATCCCACACTCCAGAAAGTCTTTTCGTATTGATTTAGACAATAACTAATACATATTCCAGTAAGATAAATATGTTTATTCTATTTATATATAACTTGGGTCACTTTCAATTCAGGATTTAATTAAACTTTCAAGTAGTCGGGGCGTCCGGATAGTGCAGGGGTAAAGTACCTGTCCACCACCACGGTGACAAGGGATTCCAATTCTCAGTTTGGCCAGGTGTTCCAACAAACAAAATTGGCCATGTTCGAGGGTGGGAAGCCAGGCATGGAGGGCAATCTCTGCACTAGGGAATCTTAATGGTTGGTCAGTGCGCCTGTTCAGCAGGGAGAACTATAGGTCAGATAGTGTGTTACTTTGCATGCGTTGCGATTAATTATCCATTGTAATCGGTCCTGTGTGTTTGTGTGTTTCATTGTCTTTTAAGAAGATAACTTGATATGGGAGGGCTGGATCTTCATGAAGCTTTATTGCAATGAATAATATAGGCTGCCCGGAAAAGATGATCACGTTCCGGGACAAAAATGTCAAGGTTATGCTTGAGAAACAAGAGATGTGGGTTGGGTTCAAGCAGAGTTTACACCCCCAAGTGCATTTTGTTTAACCACGTCCAACCTGGTGTCCCTAACTTGTGCAAGACTTTTTATTGTTTTATGAATCACATTTAATTTATTTATTTATTTTCAAACATGTTCACAAATTGCAAAAACGTAATATACAGTACAAGCTCACAACATGTCGCATGGTGTCGCACAAGTTTGCAGATAGGCTATTTTCATATGAAACCGTCATAAAACTAAGAATAAAATAGGACTTAAGTTATTAATTAAGCGAGTGTCTTACTTTGAGGGCCTCATTGACGTAACATAAATTACCATGATTAGTTGATCATGTACATCAGAATTTTGTTTGACACTTATTTAACAGTATATAATTATGGAGCAATGAAGGGAATTTAAATAGATGCTTCCATTGGCATTTGGTAAATCTGCTACACCTACAGAGACTGTCTGCCATTTCCTAATGTATTAAGAGTTTTAAGTTGAGTAATATTTGTTCGACAGAAACATTGTGAGATCCTCAGGAAGGGCCAAACAGCAGGGACTGTAGTTAAATTCTACAAAACAACAATAAGTGGGGCAGCTTTTATTGTTTTGCTGCTGAGTGGCACAAACAGCTTGGTGGGAGTGGGACAATAGACATACCAACAGCAAGAATCAGACACGCACACACAGACTCACATGCAGGAAAACGCATGCAAGCACACACTGGCCCTCCTACACGGGTGCCCCCACACACGCTCACGCCAATTAGTCACAAACATTCTAATTGCGTCTCATAAGGACATGAAGACTCATTAAAAGTAGAACAAAAAACTAAAACCCAGATCAACTGTCTGATGAGAAGAACAAATGTACAGTAGTTGTTTTGAAGTTATATTTTCATTCCTTTAATGTGTTGCTTTAAGTGATTGCTTTAAGTGGGACATTGTTGAGTGGTTGTTTATGTGACACAACCCAACCCACTCCTTGAATAAAATCTAATTGACACCATGGAGACAGTGGTTTGATTCCTCCGTGGTGCCTCTGGCTTGGCTGGGCACTTCAATAAACACAATTGATGATCGTGTTTGCCGGTTGGAAGCTGGCAGGGAAGGCGTTCTCTAGCACTAGCTACTCCTACAGGTTGGTCGGGGCACCTGTTCAACAAGAAGGAATGGCTTGTTCCTCGGCATAGAAGGCCATTATTCTTTAACGTGCACCTCCGAGAAATGATGAACCATCTGAACAAGTTAAAGACTGTTTAACCTGCTGTTTCACAGGCTTATAAAAATGTTTTATTCAGAATGACATGGCAGTATGCAACGTGTTTAGACCAAGTTATTCGAAAGCTTTTCAATAAAGTTTACTCCAGAAAGAATGGATGAATGTCATCTGCATTTTTTTAATACACTTTAATAGTTTTAGTAGAGATTGAAAGGTGGGAGAAAGGATTACAGGTCGGATTCGAACCCCAGCGGCGGGAAGGGCTTTAGACTTATTTATGTGGTACTTGTGCAGTACCCATTTGTGGTATGGCCGCCGTTTGTAACTTGTACCTGTTCGGAGTAGGCCGGTTCTGGAAAGCCACTCGTGCGATCGACTCTAATACAATATTGAATACACCCACGTGAAGTGTGAAGCTGATCAGAAGTAAGAAACTATTCTTAACTTATCTGCCTGGTTAATACAGGTTAAAAGAAGCATGGTTAGCGAGATACTATACATGTGCCCGCGCAGAGCGAGCTGGACCGGCTCTTGAGAATCACTGATCCGATCAACTTCACACTCGAAACTGCAGTCCCTTGGGTCCTCAGTAATACACCCCTCAAGTGGGAAGCTGATTGGATGAACGGTTCTCGAGATATATGCTCCCACCAGGAGAGCCACCGGGGTGCCCCATTTGCAGTTTTAATTTGAGTAGAAATTGACTGTGTGCATCTTGTCCTAATGTAACACCTGATATAATGACACCCACACCCACCCACCTGCGACCAAATGCCACAGTGGGTTGATGTGTATTGTGTGTGTGCGTACCCCGCTGATTGATTATAAATTAGAGTCAAGTCTGTGCACTTTCTACCTCCATCAGTGTTAACTTGCTCAAAATAGTCCTGGAAGTGTAGCAGACTGTGTGGTCGATGAGTTTCATTACCAGGTCCTCGCACACACACACGCGCGAGCGCGCGCGCACACACACACACACGCGCGCACACACACGCACGCACGCACACGCACACACACACACACACACACACACACACACCACCTGCCAGCCTCTCTGTGTACTGACTAGAGGCTAACTCTCTGTGTATGTTTGTAAGCACACTGAGAAACAGAGCTCTTGTCATCTGCCTGTGGCTGCAGTCAGTGGACCGCTGCGAAGTGGGGAGTGCATTATAGTCCAGGCGTTTCGGGCCATATTTTGATGGAATCGTGCACTTTACGATACAAGCATGACATTTGGAACACAGTTAGAGCATGCCATAAGGAACATTTTTGGCTATAGGGCCATCGCAGATTTGTCCTGTGGTAACCATGGCAGCCATTTTCCAAAATGGCCTCCATCTGCTGTCATTTTACCAATAACTCAGGTGCTAGACCACCTAGGATCTTGATTCTGGTGACTAATCCTACATTTTCAAGGATGAGGAATACAGTGGTACTATTCACAACATGCTAGTAACTACCTAACTAACTACAGTACATGAGGAGGCTGATACTCGTGTCATATTACACGATGCTGTGAAGAAAGGGTATAGCAAGGTGACAATACGCACAGGAGACACGGATGTGCTGGTCCTGGCAGTAACGTCAGCCCAACGCCTCCACTTGACTGAGCTGTGGGTTGCTTTTGGAACTGGGAAAAGTTTCCGTAACTTAGCAGCTCATGAGATGGCAAGGGCATTAGGCCCAGATCGATGCTTAGCCTTACCCATGTTCCATGCCTTTACTGGATGTGACACAGTGTCATCTTTTGGAGGCAGAGGCAAGAAGACGGCATGGGAGACCTGGAAAACCTATGGTGACGTCACACGTGCCTTCAGTTCCTTAGCTGCCATCCCAGACAAAATAGATGACTGGATGGAGCCTCTGGAGCGTTTTGTGGTATTGCTCTATGACCGCACTAGCGGCCAGGCATCAGTGAACGGGCACGGAAGCAGCTATTCACCCAGAAGGGCCGAACAATTGATGGACTCCCCCCAACACGAGCTGCACTGATTCAACATACAAAGAGGGCAGCCTACCAAGCTGGCCACTGTTGGGGACAGGCGATGGTTGCAGCCCCTGAACTCCCATCCCCAGGTGAATGGGGGTGGAAGAGGAAGGAGACGGGTGAATACAAATCATTTAATCCACTTCTTTACACTTGTAAACCTGTGATCTGACAATAAAGCTGATTCTAATTTTGACAGGAGGATGGAAAGTGCACTGGACCACACAGAAGCGAGCCTGGCCTTTCGGGAACTCCTCCGCTGTGGTTGCAAAAAGGGATGCAGTGGACAATGCAGATGTGTTAAGGCAGCACTTCAGTGTTCTGCCCTTTGCTACTGTGGTGGACTGTGCAACTAACATTGTGTAGATTATCTGGCTTTATTGAATAGACCCCTTAACAGACGACGTCACACTGATAAGAACCAGTCTGCGCGGAACCAGTATGCGCTCAATGAACCCCATTCTGTCAGGTCTCGCTAGGACGCGCCTCACTAGCCAACACACAAGAGGGGGTTGGGGTGTAAACCAGCGCACCCCAAAACAACAGGTTGAGAATTGATTGCGTGAAACAATCACCTGTGCGTCCAGTCTCAATGTTGGTAAACAAATAATTGGTCTATATGCCATTAGGCTATGACTCATGAGTACTCTGCCTTTGTTGTGTCTTATAGTCCATTGAAAATAATTATGCAATACTACTACTAATAAAAGAAACAGTGAAGTACTGCATTCTTGACTCTCACGTGTCAGTTTGAAAACATCTACTGTACTACATCATTACATATTTTGATGGGTTTATTATTATTTAATTAACTGAATGCCAGATATATGTAGTTAGGTAGTAGAATGTTGTAAATAGTACCGCTGTATTCCTCATCCTTGAAAATAGGATTAGTCACCAGAATCAAGATCCTAGGTGGTCTAGCACCTGAGTTATTGGTAAAATAACAGCAGATGGAGGCCATTTTGGAAAATGGCTGCCATGGTTACCACAGGACAAATCTGCGATGGCCCTATAGCCAAAAATGTTCCTTATGGCATGTTCTAACTGTGTGCCAAATTTCATGCTTGTATCGTAAAGTGCACGATTCTGGCCCGAAACGCCTGGACTATTAAGGCTGCAGCGTACTCCAACCAAACACTGGCTTCAGCAGGTCAACAAGGACGTCACAAGAACTTCGGCAGTGCCTTGCCGATGGCAGTTCTTGCACGTCTAAGATTGTCTAACTAGCCGAACGTCGTGTGTGATTGGTCTGAAGTTCAAGGTGGACATGAGGGTGATGAAGAAAACGAGGTGGAGATCCAGGTGGTAAAACCACTGTTCCAGCACTGTACACAATGCTTCAGTGGCTGGGCGGGGTCTAACGTTCAGAACTCAGAGCTGAGCCGTAGCGAGTATAAAATAGTTTTGTCCTCCAAGAACTTTGTTTGGTTCGGCAAGCCCTGCTGAAGTCGGAAAAAAGTTCAGCTTCGTTTGGAGTATGCTGCAGGCTTTAGTGTGTCGCTTAATGTGTCACAGAGCCATGCTCATGGCTCCTGAGTAATAGGAAATGCTTGCCCCTAATTAGCCTGTTCAGAACCACTGTCTCTAGCCCTCCATATCAAACCGCAGTGACAGCACCGTGCCTTTCATCTGACCTTCCAGTCACATGAACCACTTAAGCCCTACATACAGTATACTGTACCTCGTTGCTCGACGAAAAGCGAAAACAGCTGATCTAGATCGATCTGCTAATTATCCTTTTTTTCCCCCTAAAAAGCCCATTTAGACCTGTTGTAACCTACCGTATACGTTTTTTTACCTTTCAATCCGGGAAAGCATCTGTGTCACATTAGTTGTTGCTATATAAAGTATATAGCAACATTATTATATATATTTTTTTAAATGCACATTTTCAGAAAACTTTAGGATTTAGAAAGTGTTTTAGAATCGGCCTACGGTCTCTCCTCTCCTCCTCCTCCTCTCTTCTCCTCTCATCACCCTCTCCTCTCATCTGGTCTCATTCTCCTTTCCATATAGGTGATAGCATTGCTCCATTCTATTCCCTCAAAGTCAGCTACTGTAGCTCTCTGTGCAGTTAACGGGCTATGCGTCACAATATTCCACATACTGTACTCTTTCAAATCCTTTGCTACACAAAAACATGCCCGCACCCACCCACACACACCCACCCACCCACCCACCCACCCACCCACCACACACACACACACACACACACACACACACACACACACACACACACACACACACACACACACACACACACACACACACACACACACACACACACACACGCACGTGCGCAACCAACCACTGTTGACAGCCTCCAAGGATCACTTCCCATGTTGCCTCCATCATCCCAACACCATATGGCCACTCCCAACACTGAGCATCCATCTTCTTTCTCGGCTTTCAT
>NC_139941.1:26752283-26772283 GCF_963454915.1 Gymnoscopelus microlampas
TTCCACAGCTAACCTCGCAAACCACTGAAATGATCAGTGCCAAATATGTTAAGCATGCTGCCAGTAGGCCAAGGAAGTGAAGCCCAGAATATTTTCCATATGTTGCAAATATTTAATTTGTGTGAATATTTTTTCGCATTTTATGATGACATAAACTCAGATCTACAGTTCCTTCTCCCTCCAGATTTGGGCAAGATTGACATCATCAACATAAAGTCATTAACATGACATCAGATCTGCTTGACTGTATCTTGATGGGTTAAAGTGGTGTGATACCATAAGGTCATAATGTAAGGCACATTGTATATTGTATAGGCTAAAATGATATAGTGCATATCAGGATAATTATTCATTCTACACAGGTGTCTAACATATCCTCATGTCCTCATGTCCTTGTCCAGAGCCTTTCAACTTGGAAGATGGATCGAAACAAGCTACAGTCTGAGTGTCGTGTTGAAAATAGTAAATCATAGCTATGTGTGTAGGACAGCAGAATACTGTAGAAAAGAATAAAAATACATGCCCTGAGGCACGCACGCATGCACACACATGCACGCCTGCACACACACACACACACACACACACACACACACACACACACACACACACACACACACACACACACACACACACACACACACACACACACACACACACACACACACACACACACTTCTCTCTTTACAATCCCTCCTTGCTATAGCTCTTTCCATATGCTCCATACTGGCATTACACCAGCACCCATTCCAAAGTATCTATCTGTCTGTCTGTCAGTCAGTCAGTCAGTCAGTCAGTCAGTCATTCAGTCAGTCAGTCAGTCAGTCAGTCAGTCAGTCAGTCAGTCAGTCAGTCAGTCAGTCTCTGTTTCCTTCCGTGCTCTGCTCACTGCAGAATGCAGACAGATGCTCAGGTTTAATGCTTTAATTTGGCTGGCTGTCAGCCATCCCAGTTTCTTTGATACAGGTACACCCAGTGCCATCGAAGACACTGTGATCCAATTTGGGCAAGCTGGCGGCCTCTCAGGCCAACAGTGATGTGCAAGTGTGTGTGTGTGTGTGTGTGTGTGTGTGTGTGTGTGTGTGTGTGTGTGTGTGTGTGTGTGTGTGTGTGTGCCTATTATACGTTAATCTCTCAAGAACAGATCCATCGCTGCGTTTGAATCTGTCGGTAGCCGTGTTGAGAACCCATGCACATTGGCTACAAGTGGGCGTGCCATCAGATCAGGAAGCAGGCCGCGCTTTACCCAATCAAATGTAGTGGCCGGGATTGACATGTGTGCGGCTCGTTCCTCACTGGAAACAAACCGAAACTCATTTAACAATAGCGTCCTCGGAGCCGACAAAACCACGGAAAGTTAGTAACATTTTAACTTGTTCTTTCATCATACAAACAAGTGGGCTTATAAACAAAACCATCCATGTTCTTTGGGAGAAATGGTGTTAGTGTTCCGTGGAGAAATATTGTTAGTGGGAATGAAAACATAGTCGCACCACTGGAAGTGAAAGGCTGAAAGCAGACCAAAACCCCGGTTTCCCTGAGCACGGGTGCTCCGTCCAGAGTCAAATGAATAAGTGAAAAACAGCAGAGCGCGCTGTTTTTCCTTTTTATTTGACGTTCCCAGATTGATTATGCGTATATCCAGTGGTGTAATGGTGATTTATTTTTCAGGGGAACGGTATTTTAATGACGTCACATGCACATGCGCACACTCACCGCCACCGCACCGGTAAACCTGTTATGCAAAAGTCATTTGGGTACTTGGCTCGTGAATCTAGGGGGTGAAAAATGACTAGTGGAACGCTGTAGTGTCCCGTGTAAAAACACCAAAACACCACTGCGTATATCAGCATAACCAAATCTCTCAGAATTCCATTGTAACTTTGCATAAGTCCAGTCAACTTTCTAAATAGTCATTATGAAATGCAGAGCAAATATTTCTTAACATTAATGTAACAGATCTATAACCCTAAAACTAGATCTGACCCAAATTGAGTTGAACCCCGGAATTGCGCGTCATGGCTATAATTATTCTTGCACTTTCAATTTCAATAACAAACATTGATAGACTTATACTGTACAGTACTAAGTAGTACAGTACAGTAGCAGTGTCTTTTGAGCACTGTTTAATTCTCCACAAAAAAAGATTGAAGCACACGTAGGAACTCATTTTGCATTATTTATGTGCTTTTCGTATTCTGGGCTCCTGCAGTTGTTGTGACATTTGGGTTGGCCAGGTGGCCAGATGTGAACTGGCAGGAACACAAGCCAAGCATCAGCAAAAACATTTTTCACAATCTAGAGAGAGAGAAAAAATACTTGACAGAGAGAAAAAACTAAACTAGAGTGGGCAGCGGGGGCATGTGACGAGAAAAGTGAAAGAAAGAACAAGCGAGAGAGAGAGAGAGAGAGAGAGAGAGAGAGCAGAGGAAAAAGGCTCTAGTTGCCATGGCGATGTCGATTCAATTATGAGGCCTTGCACTGTAGAAACCACTGCTCTCTGGAACAAGAGTAAAACGATAGAGTAAAAGGAACAGAGAGAAAGTGCAACACGTGGACCATTACGCCGGGCTTTTTTGTTACATGTTGCTGCTGATGTGGCAATCAACTTGTGAAAACCTCCTGGTATTCTCAGCTTCACATCAGTGTGAGAGAGCAACACGCAGGCCAGCGTCCTATTATTATACAAGGGAGTTAAAGTTAAAGTTTTATGTCGGGCACCATCTGTTAGCCTGCATGAGCTGACAAGTTATCCATTACTTTTAACCGCCCTAACAGGGGAACAATGCCTCACACTCATAGTGCTAACAAGCTGTTTTAGAATGCAGTGTCACCCGCAGACAATTTCCCTGCAGTATAATGAGCGCCAGATGAAGAAAAATATCTTCCCAAAGTTAAATATATGACACGTTTAACTAATGGACTAAGAACCCATTGTGCCCATGCAGAACCCAGAGCGAACCCACAAAGCTCTGCCATCCATCTCTACCTCTGCCCTTCAAGACGGTCCGTACCGTATTTAACTTTACTGAAGTACAGTTACTTGAGCAAATGTACTTGATAACTTTTTTTCAAGGTTTTAAAGAAAAAAGAAATACCATGAAAAAAAATGTCTTCTTTTTTTTTACACATAATATTCTAAGGTTGAAAACCACTGCTTTCAAATCACTGTTCTCTCATTCCCTCCCTCCCTCCATCCTCCTCTCCAGGGACCTTAAGTGAGGTTCTGTCAGGTAGCCTGGTGAATCCCCCCCCCCCCCCCCCCATGTAGCTCAATGTAAGGCTCTACCGTCATTAAAGATTCCAGTAATTGCTCTTGCCCAACACATTTTTTCCATGCACGCTCTAATTGGTTAACAGGGTGTAATTGGATTAAGTCTCTGACTAATCAATCAGTTTATGTCAATCAACGAGAGTAAACGCATTGTGGCGGTTCAATGCTGCGATGTGGGAGTGTGTATGCATAAATATGGGCTTGTGCACACACGTGTGCATTGTCCTATAGCCTAATACTGTATGGGTGTGTGTTTGCATTTATACTGAAACCTGAATATTAACCCATTCAATCCGGGAACGCATCTGTTTCATTTTAGATTTTAGCTATACTTTTTATACTTTGGCCATTCAAAAATAGAAAAAACACCAATTTTAACTCAAATCTTGTGCTTCTGGGGGGGTCCCTGGAACAAAATATTTTTAGATGGGGGTCCGCGGCCAAATACAAATCATTTTGGGGGTTCTTGACATGAAAAAGTTTGAGAACCACTGATGTAGCAAAAACTGTTAGGATTTAGAAGAAATTTGTAGAAACGGCCTCAGGTCTGAATGGGTTAAGACATAAAAAAAGAGTGCCACCATGTCCTTGACATTTGTCAGCAACTCCCCAACAAAGCTGTCTTTGTTCAGTATCTCAGCTTCTCCAGACCACATTGTGGCAAGTGTGTCTGTAAACTGGACAAAGTATATCGTTCCTGTCGGGCAGAAACCTCTTTGCTCCATATTTTTTTACTTTTTGTCTTCCTGTAAATGAATGCCCAACTTGATCAGATCAGCAGATCAACAAGATCGAAACGCAGCACGAAGCGGCGCGGTTTGAGCTTGTCAATCTGCTACTTTTGCTGTTTTTGAATTTGAATCCTGAAAAGTAACAGTTTTGGACATAATTCCACCCGACAGAGATCAAGTAACTACTCAAGTATTCAAAGCTACAAATTCCGAAGTACATTTTCTTTTTAACATTATTGCATTGCTCTACTGAAATCTAAAACATTTCCCCAAAAATGTATTAAAAAAAAGGATCCACTCACAACATGGCACCGTGCTCTGCATTGTGAGCTTGTAGATGGGTTATTTTCACTGTATTTGAAACAGCGCATACCATACGTGGTAGATTCATAATATATTTTTGCAAGTTTGGGTCCCTAGAGTTCCTTCTTAGAAATGAAGAGGAATCAAAAGTACAATATTTCTATTTGAAATGTACAGAAGACTGAAAGTCTTGAGCTATACAAAAAAAGACAAATATTCCAAAAATGCACTTATGTACTCAAGTAAATACACTTAGTTACTGTCCGCCACTGATCATGCACACACCAGACAGTACAGCACATGCACAGAGGAAGAGAGCTGCTGTGGTGTTCAGTGTGCAGTTCACCCATTCAATCCGGGAACGCATCTGTGTCGTTTTAAGATTTCTTTTGCTATTCAAAAACAGCAGATATACAAGCTCATAGTCGCGCTATGAGCTTGTAGATCAGCTATTCTTTTTTAAAGAATCTTGAAAATGTGTGCAAATCTTTGAATATACATATACATTTTTAACTCAAAGCTTTGCTTCTGGGGGTCCCTGGAACAAAAATACATATCACAAAATACATATCATTTTGGGTGGTCCTTGACATGAAAAAATTTGAGAACCAATGACATTGTAGAAGTTTTTTTCAAGAAAAAACTGTCAGAATTTAGAAGACATTTGTATAGAACCCCCAGAAGCAAAGATTTGAGTAAAATAATAATACAAAAAAAAACATATATAGCGAAAAAACATCACATGGATGCACCTGGGACATATCATCAGTTAAAGGGCCCTTTAGTGTGATATATTATGCCTCCATTCACAAACTTAATGTTGGGCAAATGTCTCCTGACTGTGCTGTGATGCTCTGCCTGCTGCTACATGAAGCAATTTGTAATGCAGTCCCTCTGTCTCTACAGTAAAAGTATGGTGGAGAGGAGAGGAGAGGAAGGGTGGGGCTGTAATGAGATGTGCTGAGCGGGAGCGGGAACTAGAAAAGAGAAGGAGGGGGACTGAGGACAGGAGTATAGGGAGGGGACATAAGGAGAGGAGGAGACAATGAAAGGGGGAGGACAGGAAGGCAGACAGAAAATGGAGAGATGAGAAGGTGTGTGGATAAAGGCGTTTTATAAATGCACCATTTACCATTTTAACACACACACACACACACACACACACACACACACACACACACACACACACACACACACACACACGCAGTCCGCACACACACACACACACACACACACACACACACACACACACACACACACACACACACACACACACACACACACACACACACACACACACACACACAAAGCCATTCATCTGTTACAGTATGACCGCTTTACAAATGCTGATGGTCATGTTTGGATCACACTCGCTAATGAGAAAATTGTTTTTTGAAGACCGCTATAATCCTGCTGCTTTAATCTGCAACGACCCACTGACAACTAATGGACAACACTTGTCTGTCAACATTCAACAGCTGCCTGGCTTATAGAAGGGAGGTTCAAACAGTGGTAGAGAGATATCGGAAGAAAGAAAGAAAGAAAGAAAGAAAGAAAGAAAGAAATTAAGGAAAGACAGACAGACAGACAGACTGGTGCAGTGAGTAGTGAGGGGAGCAGATTGCGTTGTTAATGATCAAAGCTGAGCAGCAAAGGATGATGTAAAACAAAACAAAAACCCTGGATGACACATAACTGTCGTTCTCTTTCATGTCACCCGTTTGGCATGTTTTCTCCCTCTTCTCCCACTCCCTTCCTCCAAAACTTTGCAGATTTACAACCTTAATCCCATTGTTTTGATGTGAGGTGATCGATAATATAGTGTGGCAAAAAAAATACCCTATGTCCTCTTTTGTTTTATATTTTTCTAATCGATTTGTATGATCTGTACAGTTGCCGGCGTAATATTTACAGTACAGAACTTGTCAGAGAACTATGAGGGCAATAAAAGTATAAAATATAATTATATAATATAAGTAAAATGAAGTCCTATGTCCTGTGCTTATATCCCTGGAAAGAAATCGTCATTTCCTGTATCCTCTCCTCTCCTCTTCCATGTCTCTTTTGTTCTCTCCTCCTCTCTCCATTACATGTCGGTCTTGAATTGCTACACTGACCATCTTTAAAAATAGTGCTGAGCAGCAGCTGTTAAATTGATAGGGTCTCTTATCAGCACAAACACCAGGGGCTTTAATTAAAAACTTAAATAAATAAATAACTTTGTCATGCGTAACACCATATGTTGGGACACAATTGTGTGTTACTTGTGTGTTACTCACATGCGTGAATGTGAGTCAATTCTTATGGATTTCCATGTGTGAATGCAGTTATGCGTGTGCCTATGCGTGCAAGTGTCTGTTTGTGTAATGCGTTCCTCAGTTATGTTTAAATTAGAAGATTGGCAAAACTATAATGACTTCAAGACATCACTGCTGCGAGCATCACCGCACTTCAATAAGCGATCACGTTCATTCTTTCCATCACTATATCCATGCAGTTTGCGTGTAAACACAATTTCACCATACATTTGCACAGGATAGATATGGCATTGACTTGCTGTTAATGTTGCACGCTTTTTGTCTGTTAAAACCCCCCCCCCACAGAGATCAGGTTATGAAAATGATCATGATAATTTCATGTTTTGATGTGGAACTCATTTGATTTTCATGTAGAGGAGAGGAGCAGAGATGAGACGGCCAAAGAAATAAACAATTTAGAAAAGACAAGACTATTCCACTTAAGCCCTAAATACTTTGTCATACGACCAATAACAAAAATAGCAGGTACAAGCCGATATGGTCTGTCATTTGCAGAATTCATTTACTGTCTATTAACTCTGATCAAAATAGCCTTTCTTGTACATTCTCTAGTTGAATTTACTTGTATGTACTAATGGGGAAGACTACCTGGAACCGCCCCCTCCCGGATGTCCCGGGACCCCATGTTGACAACTAGTGTTAGCCATAATTGACAAGTAGCTCCCATGCAGCGTAGAGCAGCGATGGAGGGAACTTGTTCTGTGTATAAATCTCACAGGGCAATGAGAACATTGACAACAAGATGTTGTACGACTGGAGCTGTATTGCTAACGTTGGCTCTCTCTCACTTTCACTCTTTATTTCTCGTTCTAGCTCTCTCTCACAGGCGCGCGCGCACACACACACACACACACACACACACACACACACACACACACACACACACACACACACACACACACACACACACACACACACACACACACACACACACACACACACACACACACACACACACACACACACAGACAGACAGACAGACAGACAGACAGACACACACACACACACACACCTGTTCAACCAAACAAGGACAGGATAGTATTTATTCTTCCCATCTGTTTGATAGATAAGTTCAGCAATGATGGACGCGCGCACACGACGACACACCTGCACACGCATGCATGCACATTTGCAGACAAAAAGCAAGGCAAAAAGCCCCCCATTTGTCAAGCTGTGTGTGTGTGTGTGTGTGTGTGTGTGTGTGTGTGTGTGTGTGTGTGTGTGTGTGTGTGTGTGTGTGTGTGTGTGTGCTTTTATGGGGGCCTGAATGCAAACATTTTCAGTACCTGCTTGTTCAATCCCAGAGACGTTTACCCAAGAGTTTACATCACCATAACCTGTTAAACTACCTCTCTCTCCCGCACGCACACACGCACGCACGCACGCACGCACGCACGCACGCACGCACACGCACACACACACACACACACACACACACACACACACACACACACACACACACACACACACACAGTCACACACACACACACACACAGTCACTGGAGCGTGTCGGCAGCATATTTCTACTGTGCTGGGCCTTGCATCTCACAGAGGAAGGGGATAAAATATAGTTTGTGTGCTTGTGTAAAACTGACCGTGCACTCTACTACTCAAGCTGATGTATTCATGAAAAACTAAACCCCATGAGGTATTTATCTACCTCAATACACTACATGCAAGATGTCCTTTAAATGTCTGCTTTTTTGTTACTGCAGCGCATTGTTTTGTTGCTCTATGCTGTACCCAATGTTGTCTGAAATGATTGAGACTGTGGGAGCTCACCTCACCTGCAGACATTTAAATTCAGTTGAAAGTACATAGTAATGAAAAGAGTTTCAGCTGTGCAAGAACACTCTAAGGTCACTGTGACTTCATCAGGCTGAATTTAAAGGCATTTCAACTACTAGATAAACATACAGATTTTGTGTGTGTGTGTGTGTGTGTGTGTGTGTGTGTGTGTGTGTGTGTGTATGTGTGTGTGTGTGTGTGTGTGTGTGTGTGTGTGTGTGTGTGTGTGTGTGTGTGTGTGTGTGTGTGTGTGTGTGTGTGTGTGTGTGTCTGTGAGCGGCTAATCTCCGGCACGGGTGGACCGATCGATCGGTGTGAAACTTTGCGCGCACACTCCCACTCACCAACAATTCCAATGGTTCAAACTACTTGCTCTCCACATACTGTATTTCACATGACTAAACTTGCAATGAGATCTTCAACTATTTTCAGATTTCAATGTATGACACATTATTGGAAAGCTTACAATCTGCACTTTCATAACCTGTACAAAATCTGATAAAAAATGACAGTAGTACAGTAGTTGAGGCAAGAACCAGTGGCTGCTGTCACATACCTAGAAGTACCTAGAAGTAACAAACCTCCCTCTCCCCTTTCTTCACTCAGCCCATCTCTCTACCTCTCAGGCAAGTGTACGTCTGAATCATCAGAACAGGCCACCTTGCCTAAAGCTAGTCTGAGACAGCAAGATATTATGCCCAATTATCCCCGGGTGACCAGCCCAGACATACATTTTGTACACCGACACATGTCGTGATCATACCTCTGACTTGGGGAATTTAGTCCCCCAAGTCAGATCAGGACATTTGTTCATTACTTTGCCGCTTTGCAGGGACCTCCCAGCAAGCAAACTTTGGCTGTGTGAACCAACACACGGGCATCGTTCACAAGGGTGTCCCAATGTACGCGGACGTTCTAAAGAAAGAATGTACTTTTGATCTACCCAGATGCCTGGGGGGTCGAGATGCCTGGAAACGCCACTGTAAAGGGCTAGTCCGAGGACAAGATTAGTTAAAGGAGCCCTATTACTGTCATGCCTAATTTAAAATGTGCACACACACACACACACACACACACACACACACACACACACACACACACACACACACACACACACACACACACACACACACACACACACACACACACACACACACACACACACACACACACACACACACACAGTTTGATTCTGCCAAACCTCTCATCCACTTGTACTGTGCTGACTGTCCCATTGACTTTTACTCTGATTCAACTAGATTTCACCTCACCTTCTCCTGCGTTACGACACTCTGCTCAGTATCTGTCCCTCCCTCGTTCACTCAATCACTCACAGACACACTCTCACTCTCGCTGGTTCAGCATCTCTTTGCACATTTTAACTCTCCTTCCTCTGGCTTCCCTCAAATCCCTTGTGACATACCCTAGTCTGTCACCCCCCCTCTCTCTCTCATCTCACAGGGGAGCTCTAGCTACTCCAGTCCTGCAACTATTAGGCTACCCTCTAGATTTTCTTGCTTCAGGCCTCTTCTCATTTCCCCACACAATGGCTATCCCCATGCATTGCAAACACTTTGTCTGAGTCTCTCTCCGTGTGTCCCTATGTCTGGCCATTTGCTCTCTTCCACTCTCATTGATGAGCATTTCCCCCTCACATACTGCAGGGAGAAGTCTCACTCTCTCTCTATCTCCCTCCTGCACACATTCTCTGTCTCCACATCCCTGCTACTGTACATCTGTTTTTCACTGTCCCGGCATTGAGCAGCCACCATTTTTGTACTCGCTGTACTGTCTGGTAGTCCAGATGTCGCCTGGGTCTCGTCTCAGCATGGAGACTGACCTGTTCCTTTCTTCATTTCTGCTCTGCCCCACGATGCTTGCCACTTATCATTTCCTAACAACCCCCCTAGTGGCTTGATCTCTCCATCAAGCAATCACACCCCAGTGGGTCTCTCTCACATCTGCCCACCCACCTTCTTTTGTTCCTACATTGTTGATTATTTCTTCCATCTCTCACCCTTTCTTCTTACTCCTCCCCCGTAACTTCCACCCACTTCCAAAAAAATATATTATTTGAGAGAAGGAATTCATCTCTCTTTGTGCTCTAAGCCTGTAGTGACCGACCGCCTTCATCTTCCTCTACACCTCACAGTCTGATATCAGCACAGCCACAATGAGCAATTCCTGTCCCTCCATAACTTTATCTCTCCTCCTCTCCTTTGCTCTCTGTGCCTTTTCTTCTTGTCTTCACACCCTGTGCCCTCCACTGGTCCGAATTATAATCTCAGAGGAGTTTCAGTCTGCCTTTTCTTTTTATTTTTGGTCTTGTTCGTACTTAGGCGAGTCCAACTGTCTTTTCTCAGCACGAGACACTTCCTCCATTCACGCATAGCCCCCTGCCCGCCCATACCCCTGGGCCCTACCAGCAGAACCCCCCGCACGCCTTGCCAAGCCAGTTGCCACTTGCTGTGCCATCCTCTGATCCATCACACCCCATCTAAAAACTAAATTCATTGGCTTACCGCCCCCACCCCACCCAAAGCTCTGATCCGAACACTTCATACTGCGCCCCCCTCCCTTCCTCCCCTGCAAAAACGTGAACTTCTCCCAGGCGTGTGTATGTGTGTGACTCACAGTCCATCTACAACTACATGCCCAAGGTTGTACTAACCTGCCTGGTTCTAGTTCTATACATGCTGTCTGAATGAGCACATGTGCAGTGGTAAGTTTGTGTGCAAGATTTTTATGCGTGTGTGTGTGTGTGTGTGTGTGTGTGTGTGTGTGTGTGTGTGTGTGTGTGTGTGTGTGTGTGTGTGTGTGTGTGTGTGTGTGTGTGTGTGTGTGTGTGTGTGTGTGTGAACTTGTCTGCTTGTGTTTGTATGTGTGCAGAGATATTTAGTGAGTGCCCTCTGACACGGCGGGAGTCGTGGCAGAACATTCACCTCTTTCATAATTCAGCCCATGGGCTCCATCTGAACCAACACTGTCTGAAGAACTTAAAGACTGCCCTTTCAGAAAGACTGAGAACAACAAGAGAAGACCAGAGGACAGACCAGAGGACAGAACAATGGCATACAGGATCGTAAGTGGTCTGACTTGCATTACTACTGGGTAGTTTCAGGTGTGTCAGGTGTTAGGTGTATGTGAGTTTCAGCATCTATGAGTAAAGTAGGATCAATGGGTATGGTATAGGGTATTGGGTAGGGCAGTGTCTATGGGGAAGGTAGTATTTATGCGTAGGGTAATGCATGTACTGTATGAGTAAGGAAGAAAGTATGGGTAGGGTAGAATGTAGAATATGGGTAGGGTAGTGTCTATTGGTAAGTACAGTATAGTATGCAGTATGCACGGTATGGGTAGGGTGGTTTGTATTAGCCAGAACATTTCGAATGGACTGTGGAGCAGGTTTTCAAAAAGTCACTTTGTCACTTACTTACATAGGTAAGCAGTGAAATATTGGTTCACAGAGACTCCACAGAGACTTCGCTATCACAACAATACAACAACAAGATAATAATAAAGATAATAAAAGCATCCTAGACTCTTCTCCCCCCTGGGTCCCAAGCTGCGGAATGACCTCTCCAGCTCAGTCAGGGCTGCAGACTCTTGCTGTTTAGACAGATGCTTTATGTTTACCTGTTATCCTAGTTACTTTGTAGCACTTACTTCTTGTTTGTTTGTTTTTGCACTCTATTCAATTAACTATTTAAACTATTGTTCGTTGACTAGGTTTCATGCCATTTATTCTGATCTTGCACTTTGATAGTCGCTCTGGATAAGAGAGTCTGCTAAATGTCTAAATTGTAAATTGTGTGAGGGGGATACAGAGAAAGCCGACCGGGTCATTAGCCCGCAAGATTTATTGTTGTTGCCCATCTTATTAAAAAGCTAGAGTCTACGACTCTTAATGGTAAAAAGTATAGCGTAATAATTCATTAGGGTTTAAAACTTGGATGGCTTGCATTTTCCATGGTGTAAGGGCACATATCAGATGATAGTCTAGTTGGGGTTATGGGACACAGTGTCCATAGGGTGAATGTTTGTGTCGATACGAGTGCTCCAGCATTCTAGTGCGGGGAGCTTCAGCAGACTGCCGAACACATTATCGCCACCTGCCCCCTGCGTAGACCGCCTCTTTGATGTGGGACCTGAAACGAGGACGTCACGTGGCTGCACGACAGTGAGCTGGACATCAGATGATGATACACGGAAGAAGAAGAAGAGTGTTGAGCATTGCAAGTGGAGCGGAGCGACCTTGAGGTGTAGTCAGAGTGGAGCGTAAGAACAGCATTGAGTTGTGAGCCTAGAGAGAGGGATTCTCCCTGCTCAACTCTGCTCACATGCTCTGGTATGGGTCGAGTTGTATGTATAGGGTGGTGTCTATACAGGTATGTGTATGGGTAGATTCATGTCTAGGCGTAAAAACACTTAATCCAACACTGCACATTTGTATTTTGCTCTGAATAAGAGTGTCTGGTTAAATAACAAAATAGTAATTGTAAACCACACACGCATGCATGCATAGTCTCTGTATACTGTCTATAGGGCAATTCTGTCTTTCATCCCTATGGTTATAGCGCTGGCCCCATCTCTCTCTACCCTTTCCATGGCCCTCGTCCCTCCTCTGTTCATCACTCTCCTGCTCTACATTGGCAGCCGGTAGAAAAGTTCCTCAGTAAGTGGGATGAAGAAGTTAAAGGAACACTTCACCTTTTTTCTACCATGATATCTCGATATATATAGGTCCTCACTAATGCTCACTATAGGTACTATGCTGTCTATTCTCTACGTGTCTCACCAACATTTCACTGCTTGTGCCTGTATGAGTGACAAATAAAACCCTCTTGAATTTGGAATCTCAGAGGCGGCCTGTGGATAGCTCAAAATTCTGCCAACCAATGACATCATCCATGGGGATTTCAAACAAAAACATTTTAGAAAAAATAAAAGTTATTAACAACTGCGGCAACTATTTTAGTGTGCTAACGTTACCGGAAGAGAAAGACTGTATTTTCCATTAGCCAAGCTCTCCAGCGATGATGTCATTGGCAGGTAAATTTGCATGCTATCCACAGCCCACCTCCGAGACATAGAGCGAGTAGCCAGGAATAGCACCATCTTCTAGTGAGCATTAGTGGGAACTGATATGGAGATAAGATGTCCATACTGTGGGGTGCTGGTGTGTGTGTGTGTGTGTGTGTGTGTGTGTGTGTGTGTGTGTGTGTGTGTGTGTGTGTGGAGGGGGGGGGGCAGAGACAGGCAGTGGAGACTCAATCGACTATCATTTGAGTCTGCACTGTCTTCCACCTGTGCCAGTGTGCATGTGTGTGCGTGCATGCGTGGCTGCGTGTGTGTGTGTTAACACACTGCTGATCGCACTGCGATTTATATATCTGTCAAACTGATTGGTAGCTAGCTTTGGGGTGGAGAGAGCAAAGGATGTGTTGTCTCTCTCTCTGTCGCTCACACACAAACACACTGGCTCGGAACAATATGGCATTAAGGTGAATTGTACACACACATTGAAACAATCCACATTTGCACGCGCACACACGTAAACACAGACACAAACATAAATGATGATATATGTTTTAATGAGACGGGGGAATGCTTGCGTGAGGCCGCAGTTGCACCACCACAACCATGAATGTTTTATGGCTGTTTAAACAAGACAATTTCCTGCTAATGTAACCACTGCTCACCATGTAGGGCCATACAACCTTCTGCTATGAGAGAGTAGAGGACAGGAGAGGAGAGCACGGCTCTGTGTTTGTGTGTGTGTGTGTGTGTGTGTGTGTGTGTGTGTGTGTGTGTGTGTGTGTGTGTGTGTGTGTGTGTGTGTGTGTGTGTGTGTGTGTGTGTGTGTGTGTGTGTCCATACATATCCATTTGTTTGTGTGTACATTCCTCTCGTCTTGCACTTGTCTTGGAGAGTGAAATACTGTATAAAACTAGAAAGAGTGCTCCTCGCCAGGTCAGGTAGGTTATTGTGACTCAGCAATGTTCGGAATTCAGTCTTTATAGAGGTGAGTGGAATGTGTAGAAGTTGAGGGATTAATGTTGATGAAGTTATTGCACATGCAAACTTTAGATGCCAATCTTAGCCAATCAGGATGGAATATGAAAAATCGGACGCATCTGTCTTAATCACATGACTATCGAGATAATGTGTACCAATGTGCCTGATTTTTGGACAACATCTGTAGCTTAAAATGTGTTTTGCAAAAAACAGCCTGGTGGTGGCGCTATAACAGGCCGATGTGAAAAATTTGGGGCAGAGGTTCTGCTCTGGCCTCCAGGGAGTGTGCGTGCAAACTCACGCGTTGTGAGCTTGTACATCGGCTATTTTTGTTGAAGAGATTTGGTGTAGACCGTCGGACAAAAGCGGTCCAAGTGCAGTTGTAACACAGACTGGGGGGTTTAAGTAGTTAACACTGAGGATTCTACTGTGTATATTGTGTACAGCAATGATCTGTTTTGTTCCACTTCCCACACTTTCTTCTCCGTCCTCTTTTTTTCTTTGGATCCACTCAGTCCTCAGTATATCCCTCCTTTATCCCTCTGTCTGTCTGTCTGTCTGTCTGTCTGTCTGTCTCTCTCTCTGTCTCTCTCTCTCTCTCTCTCTCTCTCTCTCTCTCTCCCTCTCTCTCTCTCTCTCTCTCTCCCCCAGCCCCTCCCTCTCTCTCCCTCTCTCTAAAACCTTCTTTCCCTGCAGCAATCCACTAACCACTATAGAGAGAGAGAGAAATTTTGTTAAATTCTTGCTACAGAATATCAAATAGTTTTTTTTTAGAGAATGGCCATTATTGGTCTTCTAGGAGACACAATAAGAGACAGACATTAGTGAAGGAGACGGAGAGACAACGAGACGTATGGCATTTTAATGGGAGCCACAATATGAGAGAGCCGAGCTCCGGGGGCTGTGATTTCCTCAAACCATTAGACAGAGAGGCCTAGACGATGAAATGAGAGAGTGAGGGGATGGAAGAGAACAGAGACGGAGAAGGGGAGGGAGGGAGAGAGATGGAGAGATAGAGAGAAAGTGAGGGAGACAGACAGAGGTGCAGAGCACCGGCTTGATATTCCTTGCACGCTAAAAATAGCTGATCTACAACCTCACAACGTGTCACAAAGAGTCCATTTTGCAGCAGGCGACACTGACACATGACAAAGTGTATAAATCAAGCTTAAGATGAGCGAGACGATCGTGGGGAAAAATCCATTTGATTCTATAACGTTCATAATATTGATAAATAAAATTGTCTATAATGTGTCCCACAATCGCTGATATTATACACTGATGTTGCAGCGTTCCCAGAGGAGCGTGGTAGAATACGGTATGGATTATATGATTTCCTGTTCGTTCCTATCTTTTTTTTCCCCTCCCTCAGTGCCTGCGTCGCTCACTACCTCCCCCTGCTCTCACTGGGTTCTGGTCCTCTGGAGTCCCCCAACATTATACAATGTGACGATATGGACAAGATTGGCTCGGCTGTGCTTAACCCACTGAGGCCTGAGGTTCCGATTCTACAAAATGTTCTAAATCCTAACAGTTTTCTGAAAAACGTATGTTATTATATCAGGGGTTCTCAAACTTTTTCATGTCAAGGACCCCCAAAATTATATGCATTTGGCCACGGACCCCCATCTGAAAATATTTTGTTCCATTTTGACCACCAGAAGCAAAGATTTGAATAAAACCTTTTTGCGTTAAAAAGTATATTATATTTAAAAAAATAGCAGATATCGTAGCATGGCACTCGTGCCACGCTATGAGCTTGTATATATGCTATTTTTGAATAGCCAAAGTATAAAATAATGGTTTAAATGGTTACACAGATTTGCGTTCCCGGTTTGAATGGGTTAAGATCATCCCAACCCTGCTAACGGGTATAGTAGCCCTCCTGCGGTGCAACATGCTCATAGCACGAGGTACTGTAGCATCAAGAGAGTAAAAAAAAACGTGACGTACATCTGACCGGTGTAATATTATTCAAACCAAACCTTAGAGCTAAGTGAGACGCGAAGGCCGAATCCCTGCTGTTATTCAATCACTCACTGGTACACCCATGCTGCTCACTGCGTTGCTGCCGCTGTATCCCACTCTCCGCTCCTCTCTTTCCTGCACCTGTGGCCTTGCCTCTTTATTTATCTCCCCCCCGTCTCTCTCTCTCTCTCCTTCTTATTTTATTTGTCCTCTGTTTCACAACCCTGTTTGGCCTGTGGTCCTCCGTTTCTCTTTTCCAGTGGTGGAAAGTATAACCAAGTACATTCCGTTCCATTCAATACTACACTAGTAATAATACACTTTTATTTCACTACTTCTCAGAGGCAAATAATGGTACTTTTTACTCCGCTACAGTTATTTGAAAACTTTAGTTGCAAGTTACTTTGCAGATTTAGATTATTATTACAAAATATACATGGACCACTTATTAGCCCTATTTTAGACTTTGGCTATTTCAAAATAGCCAGTCTACAAGCTCACAACAAATCGCATTAAGAAACGCTGTAAGCTTGTAGATCAGCTACTGTATTTTCAAAGAGATTTTGTCAAAATTTAAAATCTTTGAAAAATATTAAAATAAAATAAAAACCTGCAAAAAAGTACTTTTACATTTAGCACATCCAGTATACTTTAATGCCAATACATTTGTATTTTACTCAAGTAAAATATTGAAGTACTTCTTCCACCGCTGTTATTTTCCTTGATTCCTCTGCCTCTCTCTTTCAGCACATTACCATGGTAACAGGTGATTGAGGCTGAGGCCCTCCTGCTCTGATCTCTGTATGGTCACATGGACACATTGTAGGCTACCTCCAAGCAACATGCTGTGGTGGACAAAGTATATACTCAAGTAAATACTGAAGCATTCAAAAGTACAAATTATGAAGTACGTGTTATTTTTCCCCAAAAAATATGGAAAATAAAACTGGCAATATTGCCACGCCGCAATCAAAAGGTTCATCTTTTGATATTGTTTTGTTGCTATTATTAGACCTCTAGGCCCTCTAACATTTGCTGCCACTAAAAGCAATTTTTGTTCTGACTCTGGAAAAAAAGATGATGTACTTCATGAGTATAGGCGAACTCAGAAACCCGGAAACCCCAAAGGTATCCAAAATAAGCTTAAGTCAGCTAGGCTTTGGTTTGTACACGTGCAGCAAGAAAAGGTGCAGTCTGACTATAAGAATTCATCATTACAATATCAGGAACAGTCTATTAATGTTCAAAAGACATAGTATGACATCAAAGCATGTTTAAATTGTAACACCACCAAAATCTACATTGTAAATTCTCATATATGTTAATAAAGTTGGAGGGTCAACACAAGTCTATTTAATGAAATATACTTAATAGCTTGTGAAGTAATGTGGAAATGTGCAGAGCGATAAAATGACAAGGAACTGAGTCAAATTATATAATTGTTTGAGCCAAGTAAAGAAAGGCTAATGATGATTGGGTCAAATGGACTGGAATGAACAAATGTTTGCAGGCCTTGACTGGTCACTCACACTCTGACAAAGAACGACACAGTGTCAATTTAACTCTGAAAGTGTACAAAATATTACATTTTGTACACTTTCAGAGTTACAAATGGATGAATTAAGCCTTTTTCTTTGATTGTTCAGATGTTGCTAATGAAACTGCTGCAGAGCGGGTTTAATGGTCATGCTTAATGGGGTGAATTCACCTGCTGGGTGACTGAACTGGACAGTTCCTTGGCTTGTACGCCTCGCTCACAACTTTATGTACTGTCGTTTTGATTGAGACTGGAAGACATTCCATTTCAATGAACGATGACAGACTAGCGTCCCTTGTGGCTGTTGCATCCACTGGTGGCCAGTGAATGATGGATATTTTGGATTTCTCTTCACATTTCGCTGAGAACAGGCTGTTCAAAAGGAGCATGCAGATGGTGATAGCAAATGTTGTCGTCATTTATTTAGTAAAAAATATTTCTTTCATTTTTCTCATAATTAAAGGTTCAGTAAGTGATTTCTCTATAGCTCTGTAGCTATGTAGTTCTATATTCTACTTTTTTATAATTTTTATCCCACGATTTTGTAACCCTTATTTTTCACCCGGTGCCAATTTTCTAAGTGATCCTCTATATTCTGAAAGGATCAAGAGTTTGTTCAGTTCCTCATCTCTTCAGCTCTTTAGTTTTCAGGTCAGGATACCAATTTTATCCAATCAGTAGAGAGCTAAATAAGTGAAATTATAAGTTATGACACAAAGAAGTGAGCAGACAAAATTGGAATCGGAACACTATCAAATTGAAGCTGATAATTGGGAACTCTTTCCTGATTGGCTGAAAAGGGCAACCCATCTGAAAAAATATTTTATGTTTATTAAAGAGCCAGAGAGTCGGGGGGGGTGACCCCTGACCCTACTACTCCATAGCAGAAATTCATAGAATATAGAGCTTTAACCTTTTTGACAAAAACAAACAAACAAAACATTTCGTTTTAGCCAAAAGTATAACGTATGTACCTAAAGTTTCCATGTATTTCTATTTGTATTGTTAGTTTTATAAGACTTTGGGAGGCAGTTGTACAATGTCAATGTAAAACATTATCATTTCAATATTTATAATTCTGTCCTGAATGTTATACGTGTATGTCCTGCATGCTGTAGTTCTGTGCTGCGTGTTATACATAATGTTGTGTACATACAAAATCATTGAAAAGCTGACATATTGTACTGCCTTTCTGACAGCAGTTGTGTGTCACTGATAAATAGGTTACAAGGTGAGCATAACATATACGCACAAATAGTATCTCCATGTGCATGGAGAGAGTCCCACTTGGAGATGATGTGCTGAGAAAGCCCAGGTTGATGGACTAGCCTCGCATCTCATCTCATCCATATCTGTATGCTACACACCCATCCATCTCTCCCATGTTCCCTGTTCACCTCAATCTTCCATTCAGCCGTCCTTCCCATCCATTTAACTGTTCCTCCCATGCGCCCGAGGTGTGTGGCAATGTGCTGTAAATGTGATTCCAAAAGGCGAAGCCAATAAAATGCATGTCATCCACGTATTCCATCAATCCATCCTATCTATTCATCAGTCCATTCGTCTTTTTATTCATCCATTGTGTTCTTGAATGAGAAAACAAAAGGGGGAAAAAACAGGGGGTAGATGAGAGGTGGTCGGCAAACAGGAGAAGCAGAACAAGGAGGTAGGAGGAGTGATGAGGAGACAAAATGAGGGAACTGAGCTATTGAAAGAAAGGAGAAGAGTGTTTCTCATGGGTGGTGGGTGGACCATTTGTTTTTGTTGAAGTACTGGTCAAATTGTGAAAACACTTTTTTAACCGGCACTGTGGTTAGTGAGAAAAACTTGTTAACACGTTGTACAATGCTAATGCAAACAAATGGTATCACTCTGAGATTGGCTTCATTGTGAGCTGAATGTTTCGTGATCCATGCCATGCTGTCACAGCTGGTAAGACAGTGAAGAGGAAGAAGGGTAGCCATGGACAGACATAGGGAGGGAGGGAATTAAATAGGGGTGTCAGGGACAGACAGAGGGAGAGTGGGAGGTAGGGAAAGAAAAAGGGATGGCATGAACAGACATAG